>NW_010271326.1:0-10534 GCF_000690775.1 Eurypyga helias
GGTCAGTCTGGTCAGCTGTCCGGGCGGTGTCCCCAGAAGCCGGGACGCAGGGGCAGTATCAGCAACTGAAGAAGTCGGTAAGCATTGCTCGGCGACAACTGAAACATCGGTGTGTCACCAGTATTCTTCCAAGCACGACCAAAACACAGCCCCACACTGGCTACTGTGAGGAAAACGAGCTCTGTCCCAGTTAAAGCCAGCACGCTCACTAACCCCACGCAGCGCAACGGTCCTTCGCCTTGCGGAGCTTAGCAGTGCTGCTCCGTCCATGCCTGCAGAGGACACCCACCTGAGCTGGGGATGAAATGAGAAGACAGTAGATCCCCCTAAACAGAGTATTTTCTGCACCTGATTGGTGTTTGTTTAAGAGAGAGAGCCAAACAGACGATACCTCAGCTTGCAGGAGCTGGGGCCTAAAATTAGTCCCTCAGATAAAACCCTGTGGAAGTTGTGAAGCCGAAGGAGGAAGCCCGGAAATAAGCGGTGGTGGAAGATACGCCGAACAGCAAAGGCAGCGGGTCTCTGCAGTGTTACTTGTAGGGGAGTTGTAGCTACTTACCCTTGCGAAAGACAGAGCATTCACTGAAGGAGGAGAGTGCAACTCTCATTTAAATGTATTGGTTGACTAAAGTGGGAGTATTAAAGCTGGATTTTCTCCTGTTGAACACATACCAGCTTGCTGCATGAGACAGAAGCGAAGGAGAGCCGATAGAGCTGCTTCCCTTCCCTGCTATGGCCTCGACGTGGTCCCTGAGCACCCCGGGGGCTGCCCTAGGCTCTGCCATCTGGTAAAAGATCCCAGAGGCTGAGAGTCAGTGATGACAACTCCAGCAGCACAGACAACACCCAGTTAGTTCCTGCCTTGATATGGCTTCAGAAGAATTTTCTTGTGGATGCCTTTGAGATCTATCAGGAGTATTTTAACATGTGGAAAATTCAGTCACACCGTGGCATCTGCAACTCAAGAAACAGCTCTCTCTTCTCCCTCTGCCACTTCTGCATCAGTGAAGCTACTGCTGAACTTCTGACAGTTATTCAAAGAGCAGCAAAACCTGTTGGGACCCAGGAGTTAAGGGATAAAGGGCTCAACAGAATGCATGTGACTAAGTAAGGTCTAAATGAGAGAGCAGCAGCTCAAAATGCCAGCATCAAAGAAGATTAGAAACAAATGATGTCAAAAAACAATGAAGCATTGGTTTCGTAGCAGAAAACCTTGCTGGCAGATAAAAAAGTGTGACTACTCAGGACTGATTCCTAGATGGAATGTTGGCAGCACTGACAAAGCAGCCAAATGCATGGAACCACCAGAAGTTGAAGGCAAGGCAGGAAAAATACTCAGTGGAAGTCATCTAAGAAGTGTGTGCCACTCCTGCTGATGGTGGGCGCTGTGGGACTGCGAGTTCGGAGCAAGCTATAATGAGAAAGCAACAGAGGCCTCAGAAGTGACTCCTATTTCAGCTATTTCTGGGAGCATTTTTAATTGGCATTATTCAAGTGCAAACTCCCCCAGATATGAGTAATGACACAGCCTTCCACTCTCTCCTAAATTATTCCAAGTTTCTCAGGGAGACATTATTTTAGTGTGAGCTGGTTATCTCCTGCTGACCATCGAAAACAGTACGAGAGCAACTTTGGCCGATTCTGAGCTAAACCTTGAAGCTGGTTTGCAGCGAACAAGAGAGACAGAAGTTGCTCATGCGGGGAATCGGTGGACCCTCAACAGACAGTTGGAAGGGACAGCTTCGATGTGTTGAGAAGACTCCGAGCCCTGAGACAGATGCGTATGTGGGTGTGGATGTGTATCATAAACAACTCAGAAATGAAGAAGCCCCTCAGGGTTGGCTGAAGTTTCTGACAGAGGAATGGAGGGAGGGAAGCAGAAAGACATGCTTCTCCTGCGTCGGGCATTCGTCAACACAACAGGGTCACAGGGGACCGAAATGCAGTTGTTTTCCCTTAATTTGTTTTTCCTTTTGCCTTGGGATATCTGAGCACTGTTCTAAAAAGGATCTCTCGAGCAAGCTGCAAACAGGCCCGTCACCTGCAGCAACTTCGTGCTACCTTAACACAGCACTCCGAGTACAGCATTTGTAGTGTAGGAGAAACGTCCTCCTAAAGGCTGAAGAAACGAGCATAATCTATATGAAAAAAGGCACAGCCCCTGCAGCAGGTTTCAGCAGCATTTTTAGGAAATCTCCGAACTTCTAAATTAAAGAAGTAATGTTTTAAATATTCAGTTCATACAGACTTCCAGCTCCCTGAGCCCCCCAGCAGTTTAGGAATCGTGTCTACATGCAGACAGGCAGGAGTCACACAGGCGCCGCATCCGCCCTGACCGACGAGCCTCTGCCCTCCTTTTCCTGGGAAGGCTTGAGAACTGGAGAAGCTGGGTCTCTCTCCCATTTCCCCTTCCCCAAAGACACAGCTTTGCTCTACCCCGTTAACTGCCGTAAGCAGCTCCTACAGAAGGAATGAGGATTCGATTATGATGTACCACACACATCTAGAAACGTGAATCAGCAACTTTCATCCCGCTGCAGCACAGCACCTCACAATGACAAGGGAAAGGGAATCTGAACAGCGACAATTTTGGCTCCAGATGAAAAGAATCCTTTACATTTCAAGGAAATTAAGCCTAAATTTCAGGTTTAATTAATCAGCGAGGCAATTATTACATGCAAATATTGTTTTCAGCTCCAGATGGAAGTATCGCCAAAATATCTGAAGCTGTTACTTTTCTTGAGGTATGTTTCTAATAATAACTTCTGCATTGTTAGTGTAAAGGATTACAAAATAATATGAGAAATAAGCACTTATAAAGTAGGTGTTTATTCTCAATATTCTTCTCAGTGTAAAGAGGTGAAATGTTCTTATATGAAAGTCAGCTCTTTGATTCAGAGGCCTCAGGTGCCTCAGAAATGCCGCTAACTGGGCATGTTTATCAATAAAAATCAGCCATTTGTATTGAGCTCATTTTAGAGTAGACAGCTCTGTCAGCACACAAAGTGAGGTCAAAGTGGTCAGGGTGGCAGTGATGCCCGTACGCATGTCCTCCACTCATTTAAAAGATCACCATGTTTCCACTTCATCACGTTTAAAATACAAATGAATTTCACAAATCAGATTGAAATCCATGAGCAATTTAAAAAAAAAAGAAGTGAGTCAAGCCTCATTATCACTGCATTAGAAAGCCGGACTGGAGTATCAGTCTTTGGTAACACAGCAAAAATGGTCCCATAATTGACACGGGGCAGATAGTTGGAAAGGAAAATAATGAAGTTGCCTAGGGTGAATCTGAAGCAGCAAAGTCTTTTAACTAAAGACAAAATAATTGGAAAGTTTTAGCTAAGAAATAATGGGAAAATGAACAGAAGAATACGATAGAAATAGGTTGTGTAGGCTTAGATAAAAAATAGAGCAATTGAGACTTGGAGACAGCGCTGGCAGTGATTAAAAAAGTAGAGACAGAAAATTAGAGAAAATGACAAAATGTTATGCACAGATGCCACCCTCTTAAGTCGTCATTTTCTACGGAGTTGTGCAGAAAGGTGTGAGTTGGGAAAGAGGGTGAGGAAATGAGGCTGCGCCATTGCAGAGGCAATCTTCCTTTAATGAAGAGTAAATTGTCTTTGGATTAATGCTTTTCTGGGGTGCATAATGCTGTTTCATCTGCCAAACCTTGGAGAGCAATACAGGGACGTGCCGCAGCGTGCCCCAGCCCTGCACGTGCACCTCCCACGCCTTCACACATGCACAAGTCCCCAGGCAGCAGGCGTGCAGAGCAGTGCTAGCTGGCGAGAAGCGTGCCGCTGAACTGCACGCCCGTTTGCTGCCCGGATCCGATGGCTGCACAGCTGCAGCCCTATGGAGCAGCTGCTCCGCGTATAGGGTATGGAATTCCTCTGCAACCCTCAGTGGAAACTACTGTCTCAAGCAAGTTGTCTAACATTCAGAAGAAACAGGTATATCACTAATATTTTCTCTCTCTTTTTTTTGCCTGGACAGATTTCTGAGAAAGGAAGCGTACACCTCTGGGACGATGCGTGAGGCATCTCTAAGCTTCTTACTGGGACCTGTGATGGAGATGACAGATCATTCTGCTACCACATCTCAGTCTTTCAGCCAGCTAAATCCTTGAAACAAACTGGGGAAGAGAAATGGAATCATGTGAGTAAAATATTATTGGGGGCCTACAAGGAAGCTGGGGGCGACTTTTTACAAGGGCCTCTAGTCACAGGACAAGGGGTAACGGGTTTAAATGGAAAGTGGGGAGGTTTAGATTGGATATCAGGAAGAAATTCTTCCCGGAGCGGGTGGGGAGGCACTGGAACAGGTTGCCCAGAGAAGCTGTGGATGCCCCATCCCTGGAAGTGTCCAAGGCCAGGCTGGATGAGGCTTGGAGCAACCTGGTCTAGTGGAAGGTGTCCCTGCCCATGGCAGGGGGGTTGGAACTGGATGGTCTTTAAGGTCCCTTCCAACCCAAACCATTCTGTGATTATTCTGTACTCTGCATCTTTTTGCAAACAGTTCACACTGATTGCAGTCCCGAATGTGTGTGAGATTGCAACCAAGGTGGCTTGGCTGTAGTACCACTTGACAAAAGAGTGGTTTGGGCACAGGCGTCGTGCCTGGCTCAGCTTCACTAGCCTGTGATCTGAGTGGGATGCACAGGGGACTTCATTCTCTCTACAGCATTCCTTACTCAGGACTAAATCATCATCTGCTGTGAGAGAAAACAGCTTCAGAGATTCCCCCTTCTTTGCTTCCTAAGGTGCCGTTCAGTTCGGTGGGAAGATGCTCCGGACACCCCTGTTTCTGGCTACCCTTCAGCAGTAAAAATGAAGTGGCCTGGGGCTGTAGCTCTGTCCTTACAGTCCCCCGGGAACTACTTTTTCATTTTTGCAGCCCTGCTAGGAGTGCCGTGTACGGGCATGCAGGGGAGGGTATCAGAGGCTCCAGCGTCACAGAACGAAGTAGGTAAACTTCCACAGGCTGCTGTTTTGCTACAGCAGTTACTACGTACACCAGAGAGGAGGACCAAAACTCCACCCTGCTGTCACCTCCCTTGTTCCCCTTCACCAAGGCAATCCACAGACTAGAAGAACGCAAAGAGCAGCATTCAAAAGAACATGGTAGGGTTGGCACATGACGAGCGATGAGCAACAGCACACCTAACCTCCTCCTAAGATACTCGCAGAGCAGGAGTAGTTTTTTAATCAGCTAGTTCCATTTTCCTACAGGTTGTCCAGTCTTTGCTTGGATTTTCGGTTGCTCCAGATTGTGTGCAGATGTGCTTGCACCGGGAATTTTCATCAACATAGGCTGTTAACTCACAACTGAAATGTTGTCAGGAACACTATACTCTTAAATAGGTGATCCTTTCATAAAAGACATATTTAAAATCATCAGCAATACCCATGACCAAATATATAAAATATAAATACTCTTTCCTACAAAAGTTAGGGAAGATCACAGATAAAAGATTCCAAACCTTTTGCTTGAGACTGTGCATATGTATCAGCATCTTACACTATCTGTTGGTTCAGTATTGAAACTGATTGAAGATGGTCACTAATAACCACATCATTTGCTCCTCCTCTTCTCTCCACTCTTTTTAATAACATTTAAATATTTAAAATAAATTCCTCCCTTCGCTGTTTCTACCCCAAGTTTAAATCTTTTAATTTCCAGCCAGTAGCTGAAAATGGAGCTTTGAAATAAGCAGTGGTGGTTGGAAGATTGCAGCAAGGTTGGATGAACAATTAAGATAATGGTGGGACTATCCAGCTGAATAATGATTTAGATAACGATTGCTGCCTTGGAACACTGTATAAGGTATGGAATAATAGGAAAATCAAAAGGAATTCCCTTTGAATAGATGTTTGGCATGGCTGAGTGATGCAGCAGCATATCTGAGTGATAAAGGATGCTCACTAAGACAAAAGCAGTATTCTTTCCTAGTGAAGAGGAGGATTTAATTTGCTGTCTTTTTTTTTTTTCCCCTGCAGATTTAAATTTCAAATGCAAAGCGTTGCTTTCTTGGATGCTCAGTTATTGTTTGAAAGGATATGCTCAAACAGAAAAAGAAAAAAAAAGTGCCTTTACCTTTGTTGTGCCAGAGTACAGAGGTAGAACACGCTGCAGAGAGGATGTACTTGGGAAGTCTGTAGAGGAGGAACCTATCTTTGTGCTGATTCTCTCCAAGGTAACAAATAAGGGCTTGTGGCAGCAAGAATATGGGCTGTAAGCTGTGTTTGATGACTTGGCTATCTGAGCATATAAACCTCCTGGGGCAGGCACACTACTATTGCATCCCCTGCTTTGAATGTGTTAATCCAGCAGATTTACATTCTCTGAGAAGCGGGACTCCTGACCTGTTAACTACAGCGTTTTCTCAGGGAGCCAGACCATAACCTCTGTGTTTCACTTACTCACAGCTGCTCTAAGTCACTGAGGTGTCAGTCACCACCAACCAGGGGTTTTGCAACCCTACTGTTTTCTCAATTACACGTACAGATCTTTATTACTTGGAGTAAGTTTTTATCGCTATTGTTTATTGAACTGGTCCTTCTGGTTGATTTTGGTTGTGTTTTGGGTTTGTTTGGTTTTGTTTTGTTGTTTTTGGTTTGGTTTTTTGTTTGGGTTTTTTTTGAGTTTACTAATCAGATTCCTGGAGCATGCTTGTTAACACAGCAGGTTCAAATTTCTTATGGTTTTAATATCTGATATTTTGGATTGGAAGGAAACAAAAGAAGCATTGCTTTGCTTCCATCTCTGGGAGAAGCAAGCCTTCCCTTCTTGCTAACCTTAATGAGGCAGCAGTCTATCCCCAAAGCCCAAATGACATTTTTCTGAAGTAGTTCAGGCAGAACATATTGACCACGCATCCTTCGCAATACAGTGGCTAACAAAAGTAACTATGTGAAACAACCTTTGCAAGCCCTGTGTTTACCAGGGGTATTAATTAAACTGCCATGAAAAAGTCCACAAGGATTACATGAGAACCAGGAGTAACATCTCTCTGACATACCTGGCCTATTTTGGGTGTCATTTAACTGACAGTACAAGCTATTTGTGACCTGTCACCCTTTTCATTAGTCAACCTAAAAACTCGGTATTCTTTGCTTAAAACTCTAGACAGAATTATAGACCTCCCGTTTAACAGTAGCAATTTTCCATTTCAGTCAGCGTGATAAGAACCATGAGACGCTCTCAAGGTGCTTAGATACCTGCTTTGGCTGACTGATACTCTGTTCCCTGTAGTCCTGGGCAAGATTAAAAGAAAAATCACTTATACCAAATGATCTATCTATCAAGCGAAGATTGATTTTTTTGACAGTTTCATAAGTACAATCTTTAGCACTTGTCTATAACCTTATGATTTTGGATGACAGAGGTAAACCTTACATGCTGGAAAATATGCAATCCTTCTGACTGTGAGCGGTGTATTCTTCCACTCTACACATCAATAACTTAACCTATAAACTCAACATCCTGCCTTTCCTATTTCAGTAGCACTGAAGGAAAACAGTGGCTACTGTATTTCAGTCCTCATGCAGCAAATCAGAATTTATTAAACCACACTTTTCTGTCCTCTGGAAGTGGTCTGACCTGGAAAAGGTCAAGTAAAGAAAGACGGAGTGAAATGTGTCTCCAGAGGCAGTAAACCGTACGTGACAACACGAGCCCCTTCACGCCTTCCTCTGAGGAGCCCTCCTTACCCAGAAGGAGCAGTGACTGGCGCTGCAGCCACGAGTCTGAATTAGCTGAAGCTCTGTCCACAAGTCTCACCAACAAGGCTGCTTTGTGGTGGAAAGTCTGCCTTAGCATGTTCGTCTACAAAGCTGGGGAATGTAAGGTAGAGGAAAGTGCACAGATGTCACCATCGCAGCCTTAAACGAGACCTGCCTCTGGGAACTCCGCGCTCATACCACCAGACCTGCCTCGCTGGACTTCACAGAGCAGCTGTTGGATGATGCTGTATAAACCTCATTAAGATCTCTATGTCATTCTGCATTTCTAATAAAGTTTTAAGCTCAGACAGGAGCAGATAGTAAGATGAACGCTTCATCTAATTCACTAATCCAATGTTCTACATTTTTATTTGAAAAGGAGTGTCAAAGCACACTGAAATGGGCTATAAAGAAAACAGAGGGTGAAAACAAAAGCTTAGAGAGACAGATAAGCTACTCCGAGATAGGAGGAAATGCAAATCTCCTGTGAATACACTGGAAAGAAAAACCTACTGGAGAATTTAAATGACTAACCGAACCTAATTTCTTTTGTTATCACTCTCAATAAGCAGAGAGGTTTTTTGTTTTTCTCACCCTCCATGTGTTTATGGAACACTCTTCGTGGCAATTTAAAGACACTTAGATGTTCTTCCACAATTATCCAGTTTATAAGAGAGACAATTGAATCAGACCTCCACAGCAGGGAGGGACACATGGAGTTTTCTCCTAAAATGATGCCTTGTTGAACCCTGTTGCAATGAAATTATGGTTAAACCATAGCAAAGAGGAGAGGGATGTGTACAGGGCCCACGGTTCCCCACAAAAGCAACTACAACCTCCTATATTTTATTTTGATCACAGCTATAATACAAATGTTCTCCTGGATGACAGCTCGGATCCAATAAGGAGATAATTGGGGATAGGTACTAATGTCTTGTCAAAGTTACATAGATTCTTTTTGAAAAAGACATCTGGTTTAAGTGCTCAATACCAACAGAATCCTTATAACCAAAGGCAGTAATTGCTTGCTGCTGATGTGTATCCATGAATAATTGAAGGACTTTCCTTTCTCTATCCTTACTTTGGCTCCCGGGATTGAAGGGACCCAGGCTTTGCATTTATTAAATAGATCTAATCTAGTTTTTATTTAATTTCCATTTTTATTGCATTTCTGCTCTCTGTTCTCACTCATGTTAACATTCTCCCTCTATTGTTGCACGCAGAGCCGTGTGCGTAACAGCACCAAAACAAGAAGGTGCCTGAAAGCATCTCATTTCTAGTGCTGGCATGTCTTTAAAAAAAAACACAACTTAGTGGGTTTTCAGGGGAATCTATGTCTGAAATGCCTATGGAAGAGCTCTTCAAATGACAAAAAGGCATTTACAACAAATCATACTAGTCAGTAGGGTTTCCTCCCCTTCTAACAGGAGAAAGTCCTCATAACAAGCTCTTGTGTTACATTTCGCAGCATCATTTTTCTTTCTGTAAGTCAAGAATCTGCAGTTATGATAAGTTAAGCTTCTTTGTCTTTATGCAGGCTTAGAATGTGCTACAGGCTAGCAAACTAATGTTTTCCTTATGTTTATTAAATCCAATGGCCAAAGACGTATGCTTATTCTTGAGAGATATCCTTATCAGAACCTCGGCATGTGAATTTTAAAGAGCGTTTTACCTTATCTCCTATTTTCGTATTCAAGCTGAAAGAGCCTGAAGATCATTTTAAACACACAACTACACACACACACATTTATATACAAAATATAGGAATGTTATCTTTTACATCTGTTTAGGCCCAGAGAAGGGTTGTTGACAGGTAGTCTTCATGGCACATGTAGACCAACTATGAATGCCAAGAGCGGAAGGAAATATACCTCTTTCTAAGCACACAGTACTAAACAAGTGACTACGGATCTGGGGCTTGGTTCTGCTTCTGTTGAACTCGGAGACAAAAGTGTCAAGAGGAGGAATATTAGATTAATTATCTTCTTTAAAAATATGCCAAGTGCTATGTACTTCAGCTGTTGACCACTGCTAACTGCAATTTAACAGGCTAAATGAATGCAGCATGCAAAATTTATACATACCCTCACAGTTCTTTAGGAATATGCTATGCATTATTTAAAGAATAGTAAAGTTAGACCTTTGCTAGCCATTCAGAATGAAGGATTAATTACCTGGGACTAGAAAATAGCTGTATATGCCAACACACTTCACTCTTTTTAACCAGTAATTTAGGAAAAGTTTTCCACCTTCATTTTGAAACCTCAGTGTATTCTTGCAAGAGCTCAGCAACAGAAATCCAGGAAAGAAAAAGCATAGAAATATAAATGGGTTAAGACTAAAAAAAACAGGTTTCTAGCTCCACTTCACGCCCCCTTTTAATCTTACAAATTATCGGTTCTACATATACAAAACAGATACACAGTTCCTAGTTAAAGGGGGATGAAATTAATATTTGAGATTTCTCCTCTGTTCACCTGCAATTTGCTTGGGAAAGCAGAAGTTACCTCACTGGCATTGGATGACACAGTAAGATTCCAGTGGCTATTTGGTTAAATACTCAGTAATTTCTAAAGGAGACATTCCAAAGGACCTCTACTCAAAGTCATGTGCAATGTTATGGCTGGGACGTTCCCTTTTGGTACTGGACAACTTGGTACAAATCTCAGGGGTCAGTACTGGGACCAGCGCTGTTTAACATCTTTGTCAGTGACATGGATGACGGCATTGAGTGCACCCTCAGCAAGTTTGCTGATGACACCCAGCTGCGTGGTGCGAGTGACACGCTGGAGGGAAGGGAT
>NW_010271327.1:0-7899 GCF_000690775.1 Eurypyga helias
AGGGTGTCCCTGCCCATGGAATGGGTGCTGGTACTACATGATCTTTAAGATCCTTTCAAACACAAACCATTCTATGATTCTATGAATCTCTGATTCTATATATTTTACAGATTGCTTTTGTGCAGATATATCTTCTAGTCCTTCTTTTCTCCTTCAATAACTTTCCATAAAATCCTAGCAGTGATTTTGTCCTACTTCTCTGAATAGAAATACTCAAACACCAAATAGGAGTTCTGGATCCTTTTTCAGCCTTTCTTTGTAGGAGAAGTGATGCATCCCTTTCACCATTTTTGTGTCCCTCTTCTGGACCCACTCCAACAGGTACCTTTCTTTCCTGCTCTGGGGACCCCAAATTTAGATGCAGTACTCTAGGTGTGGTTTCATGAGAGCGGAGTAGAGGGGAAGAATCACCTCCCTCAACCTGCTGGCAATGCTTCTTTTGTTGCAGTGAGGATACAATTGGCTTTCTGGGCTACAAGTGCACACTGCTGGCTCATATCCAGTTTTTCATCCACCAGTATCCCCACATCCTCATATACAGGGCTGCTCTCAATCTATTCATTCTTCAGTGGGTCTTGGTACTGGAGATTGCCCTGACCCAGGTGCATGTCCTTACACCTGGTCTTGTAGAACTTTGTGATGTTTGCATGAACCCACTCCTTAATCTTTTCAAGCTCTCCTTGGATGACATCTCTTCCCTGAAGCATATCAAATGCAGCTCTCAGCTTGGTGTCATCTTCAAACTTGCTGCACTCAATCCCACTATGTCATTGATGAAGGTAGTAAATAGTATTGGTCCCATTACGAACCCTTGAAGGGCACAGATCATTACTGCTTTCCACTTGGACACTGAGCTGTTGGCTGTAATTCTTTGGATGCAGCGATCCAGTCACTTTCTCATCCACCTAACAGTCCATCTATCAAATCCCTACCTCCCCGGTTTAGAAGCAAGAATGTTGGGGGGGACCTTATCAAAGCCCTTGCAGCAGTCTAGGTAGTTCACATCTGTAGCTCTTCCTTTCTCCACTGATGCAGTCACTCTACCATAAAAGATCAATCAGGCATATCATAGAACCATAGAACAGTTTGGGTTAGAAGGGACCTTAAAGATCATCTGGTTCCAATCCCCTTGCTATGGGCAGGGATATCTTCCACTAGACCAGGTTGCTCAAAGCCACATCCAGCCTGGCCTTGAAGACAGCCAGGGATGGGGCATTCACAACATCTCTGGGCAACCTGTTCCAGTGTTTCACCACCCTCTCCGTGAAGAATTTCTTCCTGATTTTAATTTTTAAGGTATCCATAAAAATCCATTCTTGCTCAAAATGGGTAAAAGTATTTTATCTTTGCTACATGAATACGTAATAAAAGAGTATTCATTTATTTTCAGATCAGACAACTAGAAAGTAAAACAGAGTAATTTGATTTTCAGTGTGTCAACTGACCCCAAATTGAGTAGGTAAATAAATTTATTTTCAAACCACCACTTCTCATTCCACCCTCATTTTTCTTTCCTTATTTTAATTATTTAATTTAATAGTTATTATTCACACAGCTTTACTCTTTTTTTTTTCCTGAAAATGCTTTTATGTTCTAGACTACATTGTCTTTTTTACAAACTAGTTGGCTATAATAACTTTCCTGACTTCTGCTATTATTTTGTAGCAAACAGTGAAAGTTACTGAAAAGCATATTTTTGCCATACCAAATTCTGTATAATTATTTTCAGATACAACATATAACAAAAAAAAAAAAAAAGAGAAAACCACACATTTGGCTTCAGCTCTAATCCTCTTTTCAATATTTCTTTGGGGAATTTGGTATGCTTGAATTTTAATCTTAATACAAATGAAAAAAAATCAACATCTTTGCCTCTTGTGAAATATATTCTACTTTTTACTTTGTTCTAAATAGTGTTTTTGAAAGTAAGAACTAGTTATTTTTCATCTGCAAATATCTGGAATTAAATCACTTTACAATAATAAGAAACTTCTTAGTAAAGCTCAGAATAAATATGGATAAAATAGGAATATTTACTTGATTAAGTTATCCATTATTTTACTTCTGTCCATTTCTTTACTTTAGCTTCACACAGCTTCCAGTGATATCATGCACATCTACAGTAAGTGGAATTTTCATTTATTAATGAAGTATCTTGATTTACTCATTTAACACAGTTCATCCTATGCTTTAGATGAGACAGGGAGGATGTGAATAAAGCCAGTGATCATGCTGTTTTACCTGCCTAGTATGACACATGACTGTAGCACTAGCAATATTCTTTCTATTATGCCTTCATAACAAAATGGGGTAACTTGGGACTTACACACTTATTTTCTTAAATACAACATTTCTGAGGTTTCATTAAAAGTAAATAGATTCTATAATAGTTATTTGTGTCAAAATTTTACTTCATGAGTTCAATCCCTGAAAGTCTTTTGGTTTTGTCTCCTGTGACTGCCCTTAGAAATGTCTTCACTACACATTAGAAGAATGCTTATATTAAACATGAGGAGCATCTCTGTGAAGCCAAACTGGAAAAGACATAGTAGATTTTCCTGAGAAATCATTTTCAGAGATGGTAGTTTCCTTCACTGAGATTAATTTTTTTGATCCCTGTGTTACAGAATTTTTCAGTTGGAATTTGAATCTTTGAAATGCTTGTCTACAGAAAAAAATGTTGTTCAATACTTCTTGTGGGCCACTTTCTGTGGCCTAGAAGGTCTTTTAATGATATTTGATGTCTACACAGAGCTTTCCATTAACTGATGGAAAGAGGACCATAAAGTGCTGGACATAAGAATGATATCACTGGCTTCCATTAATGCTGAAGGACCTTAAGTTGTGAGAGTAAAAATGATTAATTTAAACTGTATGCACTGGGAAAGCCATGGTTGCCTGGAATTGTTCAAGGACCTTGGGCCAAAGCTCTATCCATGCATCATCTCTCTCCTCCTGCTCTTTGAAGAGAAGACCTGTTTTTGTCCAAAGTTTGACCCATCTAAATTGTTGAAGTGAGATGCTAGAAGCACAGGCCAGGAGAAGCTGCAGGGGTCCTGGCTCACTGCCAAAACTAAAACACAAGAACTTGTATTACATGAACCATGGGCACGAAATGACAATTTCGGACACTTTGTTACTCCAGAAAACTTAAAGGAATTTTCATGAAATAGAAGTTGTCACTTTTCCTTAAAAATTTCCAGTTTGAAGTCCAGGTGTCATATTTTATATCAATACTCATTGAGAGGAAAAAGAACAATAAAGCCACTTCATGCTTCTCTGCATTGGTGCTAGGTAACATTAATATGGTGGCTGTCATACTTACAAGACTATGACATTTTTTTGTAACAAACTGCCATGAAGAACTGAAGAGCCTGTAATAGCTAGATAAAACTACCCTAATGAATTTTCAGATGAGTACCCATACTTTTTGCAACACAATTTGCAAGTGTAATTTATCTGTCATTGCTTATCTGCGTAGTGGCATCACTATATGATTGAAGGCACAAATTCATTTCATTCAGAGCGAAATTGAAGGGTTTCTTTGGCACAGACAGTTCTTTTATTATGATATACTTGTGACTCTTTTCAGGATGTGAGGTAATGCAAACCTGACAGCATACTCTGACTGGGAAATCCAGGGGCACTGTATTTACCCCATATATTCATAACATATTTATGAGATCTTATAATAAGCTGCAAAGACTGCAAATATGAAAATCTTTAATATTGGATTGATTCTCATTTCTTTCATCAGTTTTAAACTGATCACTTTTCCAGTGTTATATTTCATTTGCAGAATTGTATATTGAATCAGTACTAACAATATGATGTAATATTACCCTAGCATCTAAATTACTTTCCATTAGAATGATCCAAATAGCAGTTATATTAATTTCAGTTTCTAGATGAAAAAATTGCCAGGTATGAAGTACTCTGACCGTATGAACACATTCCCATATGTTGAAATCACTTGACTAAGGGGATAGAAATTTGAAAAAACAGCTACTCTTACTTCAGCAAATAAATGGGAATTCATTGAAAACTTTAATGACCCCTTTGGAAACAGACATCATAAAGATGGAAACCTAAGCTGACTTGCTTCCTGAAGACCTTTTCTTTAGTTATACAAACAAATATTTAAGGGCCCACTCTAATCTAATTACTGAGAGATTTCCCTGAGGAGGAGAAGTGACTGAAATCATGTGAGACCTCCACATTGCAAAGTAAATGATACAAAGGCTCCACAGCCCAGTATCACGAGCTACACACACCTTTTATGTCACAAACAAAATATATTCATGCATCAGATGCACTGGGTAGTTTTACGAAGTTTAGTCATTTTATTCTTCTCCTCTGCTCTGGCCTCAAAATCTTCACATCTCAGACCTTCCAAGTACAGTGATACAGCTTTTTTCAGACATGATTAGCCTGACATATGCCTAATATGACAAAATCTGCCTTCTTCCACCTGAAAACCCATTTTGTGTTCCTGCTTTGATGTAGGACTTGATGTACAAAAGGATTTCCTAGGTAATCCAGGTCAGGGGTTCGACTTCTTAGGACGTTTGTCTCTGAAATGCCTATCTTCTACTTTTGTCAGAAATGACAAAGATAACAAACACGATAATGACAATGAAAGCAAGACATAATTTAATAATAAAACCCAATATTAAAATACTAATACGACTCATAATACTCTTAATACAACTTCTTCCACTTAAATTAAAACTGTGTCAGGAGGATCAGAGTTACTTCTAACTCTACCAGTTCAAGACCAAGACCTGTAATGTTGAATCTTTTACTCAGAAAATCTATAGTTTAGTCCCCTGAATCATTCACAAGTGAACATTGCATTGTTCCAGTCACATGTAAATCATAGGATAAGCAAGAAACTTAGTATATTGAAGTGAATCATCTTTTGAAATGCATTTGGATGAAGTAAAACAAAAGTCTGAAACATGTTATTTAGAATACTGTTATTTCTTTCTTTAACATGGTAGAAGTGCAGAGGAAACAGAAATGAGCACTGCAGGGAAAAGGTGTCAAATGCAATAGATGGTTTAATTAAAAACTTATTTTGGTTTGACCTTAACTTTGAACCAAAAAAAAATTATTTTGCATAGTTTTTGCCAGACCATACAAAACAATGACATAATATTAAGTACAGGCATTATTATTGACAGTTTTACTGTACTTTTCTCACCTGATTTTGTCAGTTAACTCTTTTATTATTTATTATGAAAACATGATTTATTAGTTTGTGTCCAAATATAAATAAAAAAATATTATTATGCATTTGTTTCAGATGCAAAACCTACCAAAAAATGTACTTGTACTTGTGTTAGAAAAGTCATTAAATTCAGCAGCTAAAATAATTACTTTCCCAAAATGGTGGGATAATTGTTAAATAGTTTGTGTAAAATACAAAATGTTCTGAATACACTCTCTACGCAAATCATGAAAGACTAGCTGGCATTCTATTTATGTAATGGAACTACTAAAAACAATTTCTGAAAGTTTAGCTTATACAAACATTTCTTCATTAAATTGTATTTAATTAAAAAACTTGTTTGTAAATAGATTTTTTATTGTTTTAATTTTGATTAATTAACTTACTGTCATTCACTGTTATTAAATCTATTTACTATTATCTGTTTGATCATGATCTTGCCATACTGAGCACCAAATAGAATACATTTTTGTATCAAAAAATACTTGCAAATCTAAGATCTAGTTTCATAATTAGCTACTCCTCTGAGATCTTAGCAAGGTAACCAGAGATTTACCTCAGTGGATAGTAGGTTTTAAGTTGCCTGTTATAGGATCTGGCTATAATATGATGGAGTACATGTTATTATAAAATCTAATTGAAGCCTGTCTATTAAAGGAAGGGAAAAGGGTGTTATTGTTATTGTTTTCTTTAACAGCCCATGTTTATAGCACTCACTTAATATATGGTAGGCTTCAGTTTTCATTCTGATGAGGTTCAGACTTCCAGCTTCTGTCTCCCAAATGAATGTGCAAACATTAAGCAACAGGTTAAACTGGTTATATCATAACACAGCCACTAAAAAATACAAGCAACAGTAATTCATATTGTTGTTGTGCCAACAGGAAATCTGATGGTACATTTTGCTCACTCTGACCTTTTCAAAACAGCTTTGTACATCAAGTTTGGGCTGAAAATTTCAAAAGAAAGAATTCCTCACAAGTGGAAATAACAGTTTTAGAAAATTATTTTTGGTAAAACTTGGTAAATATCTAGTAAGTGCTTGGATGCATGTAAGTATGTGATAATAAACAGGAATACATTTATAGGAGCAAAGGGAAAGCTTATTTGAGAGTTTGCTACCTATCAGTATTGAGACATCAAATTGTACTATGGTGGGCACAGAGCCCACTGAGGGACCAAACTACTTTGTAAGAAAAAGTGGATATTTTTAATGATTTATAGCTGGATCAAGTATGAAAAGAGTAAGGAGGACTGGATTTGAGATTTAATAGACGAAAAGTTAAGAAGCAGATTTAAAGAGGTAAAAAACAGCAAAGAATGTTGCTGCCTGCAGAGACTAGAAATGTGTCAAGTATTTTAAAAAATATATCTGTCCTTTCGCATTTATGTTAGAATAAACACATGAAACAGTGGAAATAATGTGCATAGATATATTAGCATATGTACATTTTTTATTTTCTCCTTTTCTAAAAAGAATGGATCCCACTGGTAAAGTGCTAGTGTCATGTTTTTGATATAAAGCTGTAATTGTGGGGAAAACCCTGAATTAAATTTAAGAAGACACCAGTGGCAGATTATATTTTTGTACAGAATTGATAGTGCCAGAGTGTGGTTTTTTTTATGAGATTGATTTCTAGGGAAAAAAAAATATTGAAAATTAGATAAAGGTTTGGAGAATTAGAAGTGTTTTCAACAAATGGATCAGTTAAGAGTTTAAGATTACAATAACTGAGCACAAGATTGTTTTGGATTTTAAGTGATATTCAGCAGCATATGTGGACTCTAATAGGCAGAAAGGTGGATGGGATTATAAATGCTAGAAAATTGCATCAAAATACTTAGTATTTTGATCACTGTCTGCATTAAATAAAACTGAAGGTACTAAAAGAAGTTGGGATTTGGGATTACATGTACAGGCTATGGAATTTGTGGGGGTTTTATATTTGTAGAAGTGAAGGCATTACAAATACTGATGTATTATGCTCATATTTTACTATAATAAACAGTCATGTCTTCACATTATTTGTTAGTCATAGAACCCCTAATTTTGTTTGAGTGGAAGATATTCCTTTCTCTGTGTTTCAAGCCCTGTGTAGACCTGTCTGACCCAACAGCCTACAAGATACAAAATCAAATCTCCCCTTCCAAGTGCTTCTGTCTCACCATCTCCCTTCACTCTTACTCCATCACCCTCCTGACCTGCCTTCTGCCTGGCCTGTTCAGCAAACAAATGAGGTTAGAGTAGGAACTGAAGTGTAAATTCAGCTCTGAGCTTTCTTGTGGCTAAATTGCTCCTTCTATCTGAAGAGGTAGAAACTGCAAGTTGATAAAAATGTACTAACATAGGAAGTTTTTCTTCATACAGAAAGCCCAATCTACACTGATTTCACAGCGTGCAATCCAGCATACAATTTATAAAAAGAAAATTAAACTATAACACACAGGCGGCATTTTTTCATTCCTGTATAGCACTTTGGCTATGTTCAGAACATTAGAAGCATGCTAGTCACCCATAAAATATGTAATACAGTCTCAAAATAACTGGTTTATCAAATTTTGCAGCTGAACAGATGTTCTTTCTTCCTCCCCTCACTAGACCTGAAAGTTTTGGATGAAGGTTTTTATTGGTTGAAGTAGCTTCATGACCTATCTCTGGGAAAGAG
>NW_010271327.1:7915-15089 GCF_000690775.1 Eurypyga helias
AACTAAATAACTAAAGAAGTTCTTTTCTTGAAAGACAAAATAATTTTGTTGTCTGTTTGGATGGGGTTTTTTTTGTTGTTGTTGTTGGTTTGGTTTGGTTTGGTTTTTAATGCAAAATGATCCTTTATTACTTTCTGGTTTGCTGATCATTTTTACTCTATGAAAAGACTTTGCCTCTCAAACCTTTGTTTATGTTACCTACATCCTGCATGAAATATGTTCAAAACCCAAGTAAAATGTGTCATATTATTCTACTTCAGTTACTCTTCATCGATATATTTTAAAAGTCCTAAAAGTTCAGTATTTTTTTTGAGTAAACTGTAGTTTTTTGTCTTTTTCATATGAAATGTTTCTTTTTACCTCATTCCAGCCACTTCAAAATTCCCATAGATTTTATGCTTACTGAAATTTTCTGCAATCACTGCACTTACAAATAGGAAAGATATGGTGGATTTACATAATATTTGTAATACTAGAAATTTAAAAATAAAAACATGAGTCATTGCCATATTAAATCACAACCTCATAGGCAAAATTTTAAAATAAGACTTGAACACCTTTGAAATTAAGAGTCTTAAAGGCAGCTGAGAAATTGTAAATTAGAAAATTTTTTTTAATATGCCTGAGTTTTTTAGAGAAAGGAAACTTTAATTTGAAATGTATTTTAAAACCTCAGCATCTGGATTATGTTATAAATAGCAACACAAAGATATTGAAATGAAAAAAAATGTTTAATAATTTTAAATAATTCAAAATATTATGGTGTAAATATTTTTCTATCATGTCACACACAGTTTTTATCCTATTGCATATTATGAAATTAAAAAAGTCACAGTAACAAGTCACTGTAAATTTAAATAATTAATCTGTCAAAATACTGACAGCTAAAGCAGTGTCAAAGACTTTATCTTCATTTTCTATCAAATTAACCAATGAAAAATTAACCTAATTCAATAAGCTTTCAGTAATTGGATCACATCAATGTCAGGTACTGTCAGGCAATTGGTACAGCTAAAGTTTCTCCTATTTATGACTTTTAAATTCAACCACAAAATAATTAAAAAATGATTAAAACACATAAAAAAGTCGGGGTTTTTTAATCACTCTCACTAACATATACCTTTTATAGAGCTTAACCCATACAAGCTCTAAACCTCTGTCTTTTGGCATCTGCTTGTTTTGCTATGTAAAACAAATTTTGTTTCTGTTTGTTACCATTCCACTACTTCCCAAAGTTGTTTCTGTAGTGACTCCACTAAATCATGCTAGACAAATGCCAAGTTGATCTTAAATGAATTCCCATCACATCAGTTCTCTTCTATTTCCATTTACTGTTCCCGTAATTCTTCCTTGTATTTCTTTTTTCTTTGGATGAGTCAGATCCTTTGTCATGCTTACATGCATCTTAAGATGTGTTTAGCAGTACAGACAGGACAATGTGAACCTAACACCCAAAGACAGGAAAAAACAAGTACATCAGAAAAGACTTGGTCAACGTAGAAAAGCCACAGCATTTCTTTAATAATTGAATTCCATAACATTTTTAGGATTTTTTCTGAAGAGAGTGGCCCTCTACATGACCCTGCTTGAGAAGCAGGGTTTGACATGATGACCTCCAGAGGTCCCTTCCAACCTCAGCCATTCTGTGGCTGAAATCAGTGGGAACAGAAAAGTAGGATCTGTAGGGCAAACCTTTCCCTTTGAGAACAGCAGTACAGTGATTTTTTTCTCTCTTGTTTATTGACTTTTTAAGAAGAAAAAAGATAAGACTGCAAAGGATGTTTGTGATTATAGGGTTTGAGTCCCTTCTGTAGCCTAATACATCATACAGTAATACCCATAAATGCAATGATTCTCAATATAAACCCCCTTACATCTTTACAAGTTCCTCCAATATCTGTCTATCTAAGGGGTCAAAAATATTAATCTGTTTTTCAGCCAAGATAATTCATTAAAAGCCCATTACTTATTTGTAATTGGGGCTGTTCAGCTTCTCCCCATGGGAAATTTTCTCCATTCTGTATACAATGGGTATATCTATAGCAGTTTGTTTAGCTGCATATCTGGATTTGCATAGAAACAGTGGGAGTTACTTGGGCAGTTGTAAGCATAATAAAAAGCTTTCAGATTCACTGCTGGATTGCCAAGTGGCAAGCTGCCAGCAGATTTCCAGTAAAAAAGCTGTTGCTCAAGTAGTTTTCCTTCCTGCTTAATAATTACCTCTCAGTGAATTCATAGAAACACTGAAGAACATGCTACACTAACATGGTTTGGCAAAGTTAAAACATGCCTCCTCTATTTTGACCCTTCTACTTGATATGTATCACAAACAAGTGAGTTCAACACAGACATGCAGAAATGCCCCTGCCCATGCACATAGTAGGGCAGTATCTAGGAATATCTGTCTCACATGCCTCATGAGTGTCTACACTACCAACCTTTCTACTGACACTAGCATGTGATGCTGAATGCATATCCAAACCTCCAGGTCCAAACCTCCTTTCTCCTGGGAGTATTTTTCTTTAAGTTACAGTTAAAAGAGGCAAAAAATAGAGTGTGCACACAGGAATTTGTAGACACTGTTGTTAGTGTCTATGTACACTCAGGACTGAATTGATTTACCTGGAGCAGTACTATTTTTAATATAGCTTTACAAATGGAAATTCATAGTTCATCTTAGAAATTCAGGAAGTGTGGCAAGTGCTGTCCACTGATAAATGGACAGAGACACATCCTCTGAAGTGAAAAGTCTCAGTGGCCCATATACACTTCGCTTTCTTAGGGCCAGATGGAGAGAAATGGTAATGTAATGACCTTCTCCCTATAGATTCAAACACCTGCAATCCAGCAGGCAATGTGGCTAATGTATGCTGGCCATATAATTACTGAACAGGTGTCTTCTAGACAAAGAATGAAGCAAGAACAGGCTTCTAAAGCACTTGCATTATGAACATTTCAGTCTCCCTACAATGAGATTACAGAAAATGCTGGATTATATATTTATATATATATATATATTTAGGGTTACATGTATATGTTTATACATATAAATATCTTGTAGTTAGTTTTTTAATGGGAAGTGGTGCAGGAAGGGAAGAATGAATGTGGAAAGAAAGAAATTAAGAAGTCAAAATACAAATCATTGCCTACCTTATCCAAAATACAATTGAATAAAACCTGGCTATATATAATATAAAGCAGATGATAAGCTCCCACTCTGATTTTAACCAAACCAGGGATTATGTTTAATTTGAATGTGATCCTTTGTAGTTCTGTTTTGGGGTGTTTTTTTGTTTGTTTGTTCGGGTTTTTTTGGTGTTGGGTTTTTGGTTTGTTTGGGTTTTTTTGGGTTTTTTTTTACGTATCACTGACTCTCTAATTTTATTCCCCTCTGTTATTTCATACAGACATTTCATTCTGAGTTTTTTTAAATTGTTGTTGTCATCAGTTGTTATGTAGAAACTACTCTGGGATCCTGAAATTATATTACTTTGAAAACGTTTCTTTCATTAGTTTAGTTCATTCTAGTATAACCCCTTTTTATGTAGGAATGTGCTTTACTAGCAATATGCACTGTGAAAAAGCAAGAACTGATGAAAATAAAGCAGTACCACTTAGGAATACATATAAATACTGGAGGACATTCTGGTATTTTCATCAGGAAAACATTTCTGTATTTCATTACACTTCCTTTTATCACAAGTCACTCATCTCCTGAAACATAGATTTAGAACAAGGAATTTCAAGTTCTTTAGATTTGTTGACTCCCTGAAAATTATCCTTTATAGTTGTGAAACAAATGTAAATAATGGAAACTTCCTCAAAAGTTATAACTTTTCTTATTTACATTCCACAGATTGCTCAGAAGTCACTGACCGTATATTTACTTACAGTGAATAAAATGTGCCACACATCAGCTGTGACTCAAAATGAGCAAGGCTTCCTAGTAACACAGTATCAAAAGTAATTAGCACACAGAATAGCTATGCAATGACAAAAATTTCCATGCTGGCAGACCTTCAGAGCATGCTCAGTTACCTGATCTTTTGCATATCTTTTAAGGTACAGGGAGGATGCTGATCACATAGCTATCACTGGCTTATTTTAGTCTTCATCAGGTATGACTCCAGGGGTCGTTATGAGACTGTAGCAAACCTTCATACTTCTCTCCAGAGTTTAGGAAACTGGAGTTCTGTGACTTATTACTTTAATACTCAACTGCTGTTGTATTGTTGTTCCCTTTGTGCTTCTGTTGTTATTATTTTATTTGCATTCATTAATTATTACTATTATGTACCTATAAAAACTCTCAATTGGCTCTTAAAAAAAAAAAAAGTATTGCATGTTACAACAGGGGATTATCTTGATGAACCTAAAAAAGTTATTTTAGTAAAGTTATTATCCTCATTAGTATTTCATTCTATCTAACAGGAATAAAAAAAAAAGCTCTTAAAAACAACCAGTGATAAACATTGCCCTGTTATGTGTCTAAAGTAATGCAGAATGGACCTATCAAAGAATGTTGTTAGAACAGACGCAAACACAGTATAACTCCTGTGTGCTATTAACTCATATAGTACACATACTTTTCTCACAATATTTCTTTTGAAATAAATCAAAATCTACAGGACCTTACAAGCAATTGTTGTTATTGTATCACTGGCTTATTTCTCCCAGGAGGACAATTTTTAGTCTTCATCAGGTATGACTCCAGGGTTCGTTATGAGACTGTAGCAAACCTTCATACTTCTCTCCAGAGTTTAGGAAACTGGAGTTCTGTGACTTATTACTTTAATACTCAACTGCTGTTGTATTGTTGTTCCCTTTGTGCTTCTGTTGTTATTATTTTATTTGCATTCATTAATTATTACTATTATGTACCTATAAAAACTCTCAATTGGCTCTTAAAAAAAAAAAAAAAGTATTGCATGTTACAACAGGGGATTATCTTGATGAACCTAAAAAAGTTATTTTAGTAAAGTTATTATCCTCATTAGTATTTCATTCTATCTAACAGGAATAAAAAAAAAAGCTCTTAAAAACAACCAGTGATAAACATTGCCCTGTTATGTGTCTAAAGTAATGCAGAATGGACCTATCAAAGAATGTTGTTAGAACAGAAGCAAACACAGTATAACTCCTGTGTGCTATTAACTCATATAGTACACATACTTTTCTCACAATATTTCTTTTGAAATAAATCAAAATCTACAGGACCTTACAAGCAATTGTTGTTATTTTGCCATGTTAAGCCTTTTTTCTTTTTTTTTCAGATTGTGGTGTGAATTAAGATAAAAAAAATTCAGATGGAAAACCTAAGATCAAGGTTATAAATCCATACATGTAGCACACTAAGATTAAAAGAGTAGGTTTTGAGCTGAGATTTCTGTCTTCAAAACTTTTCCAAACACTGTAACCTAGACTTCATAATCCCTCTTAAAAACATAAAAAAATATTAATTCCAAGTTATTGTGGTTTCAAAAACCCACAGAAAGAGAATCCTAATAAAGGCAAGAAATGTGACCTGGTAAGTTGAACAGTAGTAGCTCTGAAGGCACACTTATAAAATTAATTCTGTATGAATTAACCAGAGGATAATGTTACATAATTTTTATCATCTTCATCAGAAATACAGGGAAATTTTCTGTTACATACATGCTGATGGAAAATATTAGCTTCTCCAAAATACTTTTGTTTGTTTTGTTGGGTTTTTTGGGGGAGTGGGAGGGGTGGGAATATATTATTCTTAGCATAATTTTTTTTGGTGATAGGGTCTCAGTTCCAGCATTTTTTTCAGCAAAAGCAGTAATCTAGTGCTTAATATATTCAGATCAAGCCCAGAATCTAATATCTATCCCAACCAGAAGTAAAATCTGAATTTAGCTTTATTGCTTGTAGTGAGACCTATTTCTTTTCTGAGAAGGAAGGACGTGATGAACTTTCAGTCCTTCCCATAGGAACTGCTCTACTTCATATAAATAGTCTTTGGGAGGAGGGGAGCAAAAGGTGTGTCTACAGGTCAAAGCTGCTGACACAAATCTGACAGAAGTAGTCTCACTTTGAAGTCCCTCACTGCAATCAGAACTTGACTCTGTTCTTTATCTGAGTAACATTACCAGTGTGCTACAACTTACGGCCAGCAAGGTATTTTCTTCTCTTTCAAAACACAACAGCATGCCTATTTCAAAGGTTCCAGAATAGCTTGAAATTATTCATACTATAACTCTGTTTGATGGAAAGGGAAAATAGTTTTCCACCTTCACCTCTTGCCCTCTTGCCAATATAATTTTCTTTTTCTTATTTAAATATTTACAGTTAACTGAACAAACAATCTACAACTAGCTAATATTTTGACCAGCTGTTTGATATGGGTACCTGTGTTCATATAATGAAAAATTTCATAGCATTTTTTCATCAGTGCTATAATTATTTTAATGCAACTTCATTTCTATTTCAATTATATTTAGCTACACATGAAAGTGAAAGTGATCTTGTCCAAGAACTGAGTCAGTTCATTAGAAGGGAGGGAACCATGCTGCCTCTGTGTCTTTAACAGTGTTTTTGAAATAGCTGAATAGGAAGTTTGCAGAAAGACAAAATAACAGGCAAAAGGAAAGAAAGAAGACATGGGGATCAAATAAGGTGTCAGCAATTGAATACATACAGGAATCAGGAGGTGAGATACCCAGGAATGAATTTTGGGAGTTGAAAGCTAGCAATCTAGGAAATTAGAGACCATAGAAACTGATTTTACAATCAGACATGAAGTGAAGAAAAAATGTGACAGCATTTAAAAAATAAATTTTTTAATAAGAGATGAAGCTCCCACTACGAATTCTGTATCTTATAAAAAAAAATTTAGAAACTAATTTTAAAACAGGAGACAGCAATACTGCCTTATGAATTCTGCCAGCCTCCAAGGAAGAAGAAATTTAAGGCAGCATGAAAAAGGACAGTGCAAATGAAAGGTACACCACTCCTCAGGAGAAAAAAAAATAAAAGAAAAGTAATTACATCCTGCCCCACCTCCTAGATAACAATGAAGAACATAACTTCAAAGTCCCATTTGGAACACAGTCCCATTTTCAACTCTTCTCTGAAAAAAACATTTGGAAGAATAAGTCTTCTTATGGTACTACTTCAAGCAATGGTCAGTGCAATCCCAAGCACAAGT
>NW_010271328.1:0-6009 GCF_000690775.1 Eurypyga helias
GATCACATCCATTGGGATCTGGCCACATTCATCATGTGATTTTACTCCAAAGAACTGGAACTCCTGTCCTGGTCCCTTGATCTTGCTTAGTTTTATGGCAAAACCAGCTTTCAGAATTATTTGAATGATCTTCTTACCCTTCTCAAAAACTTTGTCTGCCGTGTTGTCTCATACAGTGATGTCATCAATATACTGCAGATGTTCTGGAGCTGCATCCTGTTCCAGTGTGGTCTGGACCAATCCATGGCAGATGGTAGGATGGTGCTTCCACACTCGGGGCAGTTGATTCGAAGGGTACTAGACACCCTGCCAAAAGAAAGCAAATTGTGGCCTACATTCTGCTGCCAAAGGAATGGAGAAGAAGGCATTAGCAAAGTCAGTGGTGGCGTACCACTTGGCTGCCTTTGACTCCAGCTCATACTGAAGTTACAGCGTGTTCGACACGTCAGCACTCCGTGGCGGCGCAACTTCATTCAGGCCACTATAGTACACTGTCAGTGTCCACTCTACCAGACTTAGGCACTGGCCAGATGGGGCTGTTAAAGGGTGAGCAAGTTTGCTGATCACTCCTTTGGCTCTCCAGTCGACAAATCAGCTTATGGATGGAATCAGGGAGTCTGGGTTGGTGCACTATTGCTGCTGGTATACTGTTGTGGTGGCAATCAGCATCTGTTTTTCTTTGACCCTCAGCAACCTCACAACAGAAGAGTCCCCCAAGACACCAGGCAAGGCAGACAGCTGCTTAATGTCCTCAGTCTCTAGAGCAGCTACACCAAAAGCCCACCAGTACCCTTTCGTGTCCCTAAAATACCCTCTCCTGAGATAGTCAATGCCCAGGATGCTCGGGGCATCTGAGCCAGTCACAATGGGGTGCTTTTGCCACTCCTTCCCAGTCAGGCTTATTTCAGCCTCCAACACAGTCAGTTGTTGGGAGCCCCTAGTCACACCAGAAATACTGATTGGTTGTACCCTGCTACAGTTTAATGGCATGAGCCTACACTGTGTACTCGTGTCTACTAGAGCTCTGTACTCCTGCAGCTCTGATGTGCCAGGCCATTGAATCCACATCATCCAGTAAACACAGTTGTCCTTTTCCTCCACCTGGCCGGAGGCAGGGCCCCTCTAGTTCCAGTCATAGTATTCATTACTCCTTGAGAATACAAGTCAGGAGTTCCTTCATTAAAATCAGGAGTAATATCAGCCCTTCTACTCTGAGGGACTGCACACTGAAAACTGGAGCAGCAATTTTCCTGAAAGAACCTCACAGCAATTTTCCTGAAAGAACCTCACTTGTAATAGTTTTTTTTTGCCACACATGTACCCATGCTTCTGTGTCCGAGGTGGGTTTTCCACCCCATTTCTTTATGTCCTCTCCATGGTCACGCAAGTGAAACCATAGGGTGTGCCATGGTGTGTACCTGCTATATCCTCTCTCTTGAGCAGAAGAATGCTTACTTCTAATAGTTGAGATACTGGTCTTACAGGTGGGGAGTAAGACCTATGCTCTGTGAGTTGCTGGACTTTCTGTGACAGTTTCTCCACAGTCAAGACAAGGGAGGCACTTTCTTCCTATTCCCAGAGTTAGCTAGCAAATTCATCCACTGTTGGTTATTCTCCATCCTTCCGGGTCAGTACAGCCAATGAGTTGGCATATGACGATGATACACTCTGTACAAACTCCACCACATGGTCATGTGCACTGGTCTTCATCTGGATCTTTGGATACCTATTTATTGTTCAGATCACCATAAATCATCTACAGCATGGCTAATTCCTTCAGGTACTGGATACCTCTCTGCATGACGGTCCGTTTGCCTAGGCAATATATAACATCTTCCTTGAAGGAATACCTTTCTTTCACACCTGAGAGGAGACACCTCCGGAGGCTGAGCGCTTTGTGCCCCTTCTCTAGTCACTTTGTCAATGCCCCCTTCCCTAGAAAAGGATCCCAGCTGTTTGGCTTTCCTACCTTATAATTACTGGATACTGACCTCATTATTCCAGCACAGGAGCAGCCAGTTGTGCGTGCCTGGAAGTCAGCTGAAATATTTTTGTATATCTCGCAGCTCACTCAGAGAAAAGGATCAGGTGATTGCTGTCTCTTTTATGTTAGCCTCTTCCTCCTCTTCTCCTTGTGATGGCCCATCTTTTTCATCATGCCTTACTGAATGAGCTGACTTTTGCTTCCAAGATTTCTTCTTGTGCAGGTTTCCTGGTTCAGCTGCAGTGCCTGCTGTCAGGGTTGGAGCAGCTACAGCGTCTGTCACTGGGAACTTCAGCAACCACAGTGCCTGATGGGGGGAGAAGGGGAGGTGTTGGAGTAACCATGGTGCCTGTCAGTTTGTTTTCCCTCTCTTCTTCTTCAGGGTGCTGCATAATACCAATCAGTGTATCGTAGATATTAGCCAGGGACTAGTACAGTTCGGTAAGTTGTGCCTTGTTGGAATAACAACTGCATGTTTTTTCAAACATTCCATCACTTCATCAGGATCCTTTAGTTGTTCAGAAGTGAAAGACCAGACCATTGGAGGTGAGAAGTTCCCTAAATACCTGCCAGTATTCTTACCTATGACCATGACCATCCAGCCTCTGGGTAGATCTCGGAATGATTTTTTTTTTTTTTTTTTAGGTAGTTGTTTAACCCTGAACAAGACCTGAAATGCATCCAGGAGACATAGCAATAGGAGCATGCTGACTTGTACATTCCAAGGATATTTAAAATTCTCAAGAGCTAGCCTGAAGGAGAAATGAAGGCTGAAAGAGCTGGTGAAAGCATGCCCTCTTGTCTTCCCCATAGATTGGTTTTCCAAGGAGAAAAGGTGAAGAGTGTGATTATTAATAATTTCCAAGAGACAGCACTTGAGGTACAGAGTTGACAGCAATACCAAGTACAAATACCAGATGAGTCATTTGACCAGTAATGTTATCGCATCTTAAGCCAATGTTACACAGTACAGCAAAATAATAACCCAGGTCCCTCTCCCAGAAGTGACAAACAGCAGTGGAGGGAATACATGCTGCAAGTAAGGATTTATGTAACACAACCATGAGAACAGCTAAAACAACATTGCGAACAATGACTATTAAGCTAATACAATGAATGCTTATAACAGATTTATTTTAACATATTCTGGTCATACCTCAACCCTTTGTGCTCCACACTGGGTGCCAAAAAGGACTATTATAATTTAACCTCAGTCAGTAACCAACCACCAGACATTGCTCACTCTATCCCCATCGCAGTGGGATGAGAGAAATAATTGGAGGGGCAAAACATGGGTTGAGACAAGAACGGGTTAATAAACATAATTAAATGAAATGAAATTAAATTAATATAATAATTGTAATGAAAATGAAAACAACAAAAGACGGAGAGAAACAAAAATGAGCAAACACTCACCACTCACCAATCGATGCCCAGCCAGTCCCCAGGCAACAATCGCTGCCCCCTAGCCAACTCCACCAAGTTTATATACTAAGCATGGCATCATATCTTATGGAATATCCCTTTGGCCAGTTTGGGTCAGCTGCCCTGTCTAGGCTCCCTCCCAGCTTCTTGTGCACCTCCTCACTGGCAGAGCATGAGAAGATGAGAAGTCCTTGACTTAGTACAAGCACCGCTTAGCAACAACTGAAACATCTGTGTGTTATCATGCTAAATCCAAAACACACAAAACCACAAAAACAGCTAGTAGGAGGAAAATTAACTCTATCCCAACCGAAACAAGGAAACTGGCTTACTCTGGAAGAGCACCAGAGGACAAACCAACATACAGACGCCTGGAGAGTGTCAAAAAGTGCAGGGAGGCTTTTGCTCCTACTTGTGTACTATGTACAGCACGGCTCCTTCCTAAACATGTCAAATTCATTCACTGACACAGCAGCTCTGTGAAGTTAGGGCAGTACACTCCTATCCAGCATCCTTATCTGGGCGAACTGAAGCACAGGGTAACAGGAAACATCATAATAAGCATTTAGGAATAAAACAGGAATTAATCACAGGTCAGCATTTAGTCTCCCTTTCCTCATGCCCATAGTGCTTCCTGCCTTCCATGGACCTTTCTCCCTGATTAATGATCAAACATTGCATCATGTTGTACAATACAGGGACGATGACTGAAAGTCAAGACCCCAGAGATGCCTTGCCAGGCTACTTTTGAGAGAGTTGCCATATGAGGTGGCAGGGGCCCTGCATAATTGCACATCCCCATCCATTGCACCACTCCATAGCTTCCCTCCATGGGAACTCTGTATCCCATGCATTCATTGTCCCTAAAGCCATATGTAAATTTCTTCTCAGGCTACGTCATGTTCCCTATCTGGTGCAGAGGGACACAACTGTGGGCTTGTTGCCTAGGGTTTGAGAGGAAGCTCTTTTAGCTCCCCTGGGATCTGATTACTGCCTCGTACCTTTGCTGTGTGCACTATGACTTCTCAGTTAGAACAGGGTGTGGGATTAAGCTTCAGAACATCTTTAGACCTGTTCAAAGCCTCCTTCCACATGTGGCAAGGAGCACAGCACTTCCCAAGGTCCATTCAACAGCTCCTGGTCCTGACTTAGGTCCACCATTTCTCTCCTGTTGCTCTGCTGGTTGACACTGCCAGTAAATTCTTCTCAAGACGCCACAGGAAGAAGACAGAATGCTCTGCCTTTACTAATGTCCCATGCGCACCACAGTGATGCTGATGCAGCCAGGGGAGGGACTTCTGTCCTGTGCAGTAGACAGAAGGGTTTCTCTGCTCCCACCTTTGTTGGTCTGCAAAAAGCAGCATCCAATTCACAATCTTCTGCTGTTCCAGTGCAGCACCAAGCAGACCTGAAAAGGCAGAGAGAGCACATGTAAGAAAGAGGGTTTAATTTTAAGTACAACTTAAAACTTCTAATAGTTCATGCTTCCAAACTCAGCAATGTCTGCAGCAATACATATCAATGCTGAATCTCAAAGGTTTAAAGAGGAGGGCAAGGAATAGGGACCAAGATTATTGTCTCCTGTACTGCAGTCTGGGAGGGAAAAGTTTGCCTGATGAATCCAGTCAACTGCTTCTCCTTCATATTGCTCTGTTTATGTCATTTGTAACATAAGGGTTTTTTGGTGCTGCTGGAGTAGCCAGGACTAACAGAGTGTGAAAGGAGCAGCCTGTGCCTCTCACTGAGCCATAAGAGACAAGTTAGGAATAACAAATGCCACCTGATCCCAACACCCATTACAACCTTGATTTGCGGTGAGCTGGGATTTTGACCTTGGTTTCTGTGGCTTCATCTGACAAATTACATAATCCTGTTTCTGGCCAGTTGTAGTCATGACCTGAGCACCCCAAGTCACTCACCAATCAATGCACAGAGAATTGTAGCCTAAAGGCATAGGCTTTGAGCCCCAATTATTTGCCAGCTGCTTCCTATCAGTTCCAAGCCTAAATCTAAGAAGAGGCACTAAGACAAACCCTATCCTGTTATAAAGCCCTCTCCATGTGATAGGCATGCTTCTTGTGTTTCTAATACTTATGCGCTATCACCGTGACACAACCTGTATCTTTAGCAGCCCGGCCAAAGCTATGGTTACAGCTGTTTCTCATGAGTCCTTCAGGCCTTCCTTAATTCTTTCCTCTGACCTTCGCTACTTGGGATCTGACTGTGTGTTAGTCGACAGGTGGTGAGCAATTGTATCGTATGTTCTATTTTAATTATTTATTAGCAGTGATATTTTTAATATTAGTAGTATCACTATAATATTAATTTATATTCAATTATTAAGTAGTTCTTATATCAACTTTACGAGCTTCCGTGTCTGTTCCTCTGACCCTCTTCCTCCACTGGGGGAGGGAAGGAGGTGAGCAAGTGGCTGTGTGGTACTTTACTTTACTGCAAGGTTAAACCATGACATATGTTCTTATTGAAACAAAGCAAGAGGGGACAAAAGCAAACCAGCACTGCCCAGAGCTTAGTTTAACTTGCGTTCAGGCATAAGCAATGAGATTTAAGGCTGAAAATGTTGACCCATGGGCTTTTTC
>NW_010271328.1:6104-6442 GCF_000690775.1 Eurypyga helias
AACAAAATGTTTTATAAATTCAGTCTCCAAAACTAAGGAGCAAATACAAAAGATAGGTCCGCAAATACAAAGTTTAGTACACGTCTGTGTGGAATTTTTGGACAAACCCTCTTCAACACTAAAGGCTTTTACAAATTTAGGTCAGATTCACTCCATTCTCTGTATTTTAAAACAGATTTTTCCAAAGCATTTTTTTAAACTAGAGTTTTTATTTAATCTTGAAAAGTACCTTTTTATATCTAAAGAAATGCTTTTAAATACAACCCATATGCAATACCTGGTTCAACCTGACTTTTTTTAATTCCCATTTGATTAAAAAGTAATTTTTTAAAATATTT
>NW_010271329.1:0-8205 GCF_000690775.1 Eurypyga helias
AGGCCGCACCGACGCTGAATCCAGCAGGACAACCACCTCTCTTGCCTGGCTGGTTGTGCTGGGTGTGCTGGGCCCCAGGAGGCGGGTTGCCGCCGAGGCAGCCAATAAGATCATGTGACTGCAAACACAGCTCACGTCACCCACTGTACGTCTGAGATACCCTGCTCCCGCAGCTACCACGAAGCAGGTAGAGCCCAGTGGTTAACGGGGTAGCCTGCAGTAGCTCACCCTCATCAGACCAGTCAAAGGAATGTTTCAGCACATATTTCAATGTGATGTACGCACTCTTCTGCTCTGTTCTTACACACTTTTTACTAGTTGAAATGTATATTTATGCTCTGAGGGAAGACAAGCAAGTAAGGGTTTAAATTGAAAGCAGGGAGGTTTAGATTGGATATCAGGAAGAAATTCTTCCTGGAGAGGGTGGTGAGGCACTGTGACAGGTTGCCCAGAGAAGCTGTGGATGCCCCATCCCTGGAAGTGTCCAAGGCCAGGCTGGATGAGGCTTTGAGCAACCTGACCTAGTGGAAGGTGTCCCTGCCCATGGCAGGGGGGTTGGAACTAGATGATCTTTAAGGTCCCTTCCAACCCAAACCGTTCTGTGATTCTAAGTGTGGTTTCTGGAGATTGGTGACACATTGTGTAGTTCCCTGAATGTTTCCAGCTCCAGAACTAGGCAGCTTTAGGCTTTAACATTTGTAGCTTGTTTTTAAACTATGAAGGACAAGTGTTTAGGTTTTCATGCTTATGCCATGCTACCATGTTTCTTCTGTGACCTGATTTTAATGTATCAGTTTTAAGGATGTAGACCCATTTTTTTTAATTGATGCTGTTACATGTAGAAATCACTTTGTATTGTACTGATACGTGAGAATGAAAGTGCTGCATTTAAGGAAGTAAGTGTAAACTATAAAATAATTGCAAAAACTCTGCTCTCCGTCTCTTTTTGTTCTCTTACAGGCAGAAATTTTTCAGGAATTTGCTGTTCAGGAGGAATCAGTGACATTCCGGATCAATTTGTCTGTTCTTCTTGACTGCTTGACCATTTTTGGTACCAGTTCTTTGCCAGGTATGGGTGTGTTTACATGTCAGCATATGAGTATCACGTGTAACCACACAGTGTAACCTGGACATAGCTGTAGGGAGATTTCCAGTCTTGGCAAAACTTCTGATTTCCTCACCTTAAGTCGTTCTGAGCATGGCAGCTGTCGCTGATAAGCAGGATCCATCCTGTTTGCTTAAGCTAATACAGGTGTGTGTTCTGGTAACGCACACTTGCTTCTCTCTGTCGATGGAGAGAAGCAAGGAACTGGCGGGCGTGAGCCCAGGCAGCGTGTCAGGGACCGCCGCAGCAGGAGAGGCTAAAAGAGGCCGCTTCAGTGTGGAAGATGGATTAAAGGTTTATGCCTGTGTGACGCTACTGGGGTAACTGAGAAACAGAGGAGTCTTCCTGTGAAGATAATGTTTCCTGGATCTGTGTAAGGCACAAAAGAATCATTTGTTTTGGGAGAGAACCCTTTGTGGCATGAAGTCCAGTGAACAGCCCCAGCTTGTACTCCTGCACTGCCCTGGGGCTGACGATATTAAATAGCTTCTGTAATCTGATAAGAAAATATGCCAAGTAGTTCGGTCAGGCATCTCTGGCAAGTTGTGGGATTAGGCTGGAGTTCTGACGGAGGCCAGTGCTGCACCCTAGGACTGACACATGCCATTACTGCCGTTCCTGTTAATCTGTTTTCAGTCAGAGCCCAGATCATGCGTATCACACAAACACTGGTTTGTTCCCAAGTGCCCTTCACTGGAGGGGAAGCCTGGGTGCAGCTGGTGGAACAGTTGCTGTGCAGCCCGCTCCAGGATGCAAGGATGTGTGGATGCAGAGAGCTCCAGGGTGCCCTCTACTAGGGATGGTGCATGACTCTGTCACAGGGGTTTGAGAGTCCAGTGGGGCAGCTAGAAGGCTACTCCTTGGGCAAGCTGGGGCAGCCTCGTCTCAGAGCTTTGAGCTGAAAAAGCGTGAAAGCTGTCAGTACGTCTTAAGGCCACAGGGGATCCACGTTGGGCTGGCTAACTGCTGTGAACTGCAGCGGAAATCAGCACACTGAGAGACAGTATAGACATAGCTTGGAATTTCTCCCACTAACAAAAAGTTTTATATCAAGCCAGTAGTAAATGTGATCCCTTTTCCAGTATTTCTGTGGCTTCTGCAAGCCTGGAACATCCAGCAACCTCAGACACATTAACAAGCACGTGCATGAGTTAGGAAAATTCTGGTGCAGATCTACTGTGTTTGAAGATGTCTCAGGGGTTGCAGGTAGCTGTGCTCCTGCTCCCACTGCAATGGCTGGTATGTGGCACCTTCCGTTGAGGCTACAACTGCATGTGTTTTTTGAGTATCATCTCCAGCATGCAGATAAGGTATGGAGGAGTGGTATTTACCTAAGGTCTCACAAGAAATCTGCGGCAGGATTGGGTAGCTCTTCAGGTGCTGTTAGAGCATCTTGCTTATGGAGTGTGTGAATTAGAAGAATCAAGTAGACTCTGTTATTGGTCCTGTTTGTAGTCTTTTCAGTGACAGAGGTGCTTGGGAAGCTGCCTTCACAATGGAGTATACAAATACTGAATTACATGAACCCGTTTGTTTAAACAAAAACCCACAGTTCTTAACAAATTTTATTTCCTATAAATGAATTTATTTTTTAACTTGACAGTTATTCAAAAAATATTTTCACAAGCAAAAATAACCACAAGTTAGCATGACTTTATAGGTGCTACAGGATGCACTGTGTGCTCATGTGAAGAGTGATACCGTGACAGTTTTTTGGGCAGTTCTACCATTGCTGCTGTGCTTTGAACTCCATATTCCTCTGCTTTATCTGTTGTGACTCTGAGGTAAAGTGCTAAAATCTACTGTACTAGCCAGCACCCTGATTTTGAGAAACCCAGCATTCAGAATATGATTGCCTGGCAGGAAGAGGATGTGGCCATAATGCAAGGCAAGCTGCGTTACCGTCAGTTTGGGTTGCAGAGGTAAGAAGGTACTGAGGAAGGGCGATGTGAGCTGGAGACAGCCTCAGGACCATGGAATATTTTGCAGTTCCACAAACCTGTCGCTGTCATGGTTTAACCCCAGCCGACAGCCAAGCCCCACACAGCTGCTTCCTCGCTCCCCTTGGTGGGATAGGGGAGAGAATTGGAAGGGTAAAAGTGGGAAAACTTGTGGGTTGAGGTAAGGGCAGTTTAGTAGGTAAAGCGGAAGCTGTGCATGCGAGCGAAGCAAAACAAGGAATTTATTTACCACTTCCCATCGGCAGGCAGGTGTTCAGCCACCCCCAGGAAAGCAGGGACCCATCATGCCTGGCGGTTACTTGGGAAAGCAAATGCCAACACTCCAGATGTTCCCCCCTTCTTCCCCCAGCTTTATATGTTGACCATGATATCGTATGGTATTTGCATGATGCCATACGGTGTGGGACATCCCTTTGGTCAGTTGGGGTCAGCTGTCCTGGCTGTGTCCACTCCCAGCCTCTTGTGCACCCCAGCCCACTCGCTGGTGGGGGTGGGTGAGGAGCAGGAACAGCCTTGACTCTGTGTAAGCACTGCTCAGCAACAACTAAAACATCCCTGTGTTACCAGCACTGTTTCCAGCACAAACCCGCAGCACAGCCACATGCCAGCTACCTTGAAGACCATGACCTCTGTCACAGCCAAAGCCAGCACAGTTGCATATACAGCTTCATTGTCACAGCTAGCGTTACCTCTTTGGTCCAGGACACAGGTTGGATTTGAAGTGGTGCCTGCATACAAATGATTTCATTTCGCTGCATGCCCATTAGCACTTGGTAGGGTGTCTAGGAGGCTGCACTAAGCATGCTACATCAGTGTATTGGAGGCTGGACCAAACACACTGAATCAAATCAATCTGTGCTCCATATGCCAGTGAAATGTGAATTTTCTAAAGTGATCAGATGTGCTAGCTAGCCCTCTCAGGAATGTGTATTTCATTCTCTTTTCAGGAACATCGACGGCCCTTCGGATGTGTTACCGTGGTTATGGTTATCCCTTGATGCTGTTCTTGGAAGAAGGAGGAGTCGTGACAGTGTGCAAAATTAACACTCAAGAACCTGATGAGTTGTTAGACTTTGATTTCTGCAATACAAAGGTTGTTAATAAAGTTATCCTGCAGTCAGAGGGGTTACGAGAAGCCTTTGCCGAACTGGATATGACCAGTGAAGTCCTGCAGATTACCATGTCTCCAGATAAACCCTACTTCAGGTACGGGAAGCTGTGCTTTCAACGCAAACGTTCGTGCTTGGCACCCGTTGGTAAGGACTGGAAGCTTTCGGCACGAGGCTATTTTAGAATATTGCTTTATATTATGTGTAGAAAATCACAATATGTAATATAATTAACATAGTAACGAATATATTGACAACCTGGTAAAAGTGACACTTCAGCATTTTTAATTAAATAAAGCAAAACAAACACGTGTGTTGTGGAACAGCCATTGAGATACTCAAGATGACGGATTCTGAGGAGTTTGTAAAGAGCTCTGATTAGATGTGTTGAGATGGTGCCTTTTGTCTTCCAGGTTATCCACATTTGGAAATGCAGGAAGTGCACATCTGGACTACCCGAAGGACTCTGATCTGATGGAAGCATTCCACTGTAACCAGACCCAGACAAACAGGTGGGACGTCTGCCATCAGTGCCCTCCATGGTCATGCGTTCCAGCTGAAAAGTTTAGAAAACGGGATTTGTGTTACTGTAACATCTGTTTCATTAGTAGGAGGGAGAAAAAACATACTTCCCGTCTCATAAAAGTCTGTGATCAAAAACTAAGAGATAACATCGTCTGCCTGATGTTACCAGGAAAAGACAATTTAGCACATTGCTAATTGTTTTTTATTTATTCTTTGGCTTTATCTGGGAGTAATATTTCAGCTCCTCTCCACACAACGTGTTTTTTTCAGATGACTTTATTTCCCCTCCTGCAGGTACAAGATTTCTTTGCTTAAACCATCTACAAAGGCACTGGCTTTATCTTGTAAAGTGTCCATTCGAACAGATGCTCAAGGATTTCTTTCGCTGCAGTATATGATTAGGAATGAAGATGGACAGATCTGTTTTGTGGAATACTACTGTTGCCCTGATGAGGATATTGCTGAAGCAGAACCGTAGGTGTATGTTCTGTCTCCTGTATTATATTTGTGGATATATATAAAATACTGTATTTTTTTATAAAGCTGTAAAGATTGATGGAGCTGATGTTGTAATTTTTTTTTTAAGTTGTATTTAGAAATACAAAGACTCCCCTTTTATTCTCTTGCAAACATTTCTCAGCCGTGGCCCAAAAAACTGAAGCTGAAAAAGCAACGAGGGGAGTTGATCTCCTATAGCCACTGTTTCCAGCACAGATGTTGATGGGATGTTCGTGTAATACGTTGCTGGTTTTTACAGTGTTCTCCAAGAATTTTTGTTTGTGTTTTTTTTTGTCTTTGGCTTATGCTAAGCGATGACGCAAGGGAAAACCTGAATACTAGCTGTATGTTGGCTAGTTAACTTTGAGTGACTTAAAAATAAAACCAAATTTGTCTTGAAAGAGGACGGCATTTTCGGAATTATTTCTTAGTAGCAGAAGGTGGTTTCTTTCTGGCACATTTGCTGGTGAAGCCCCGAGGCTCCTCCTCATCTTGAGTAATTCTTAATATAACTCAGTTCCTTGGAATTTAATCTGATGCCAATTTACCCGTTTGTCTGCAGTACTGGTGTTGAATTGGTAAACTAGGATAGAAGCCAGGATTTAGTTACTTACAACTGTTCTGGCGACGTTGTTTCGTATCTGGTATTTACTGCACACCCACAGGAATGCTGCTGCCGAAATGTTTCTGTACGTATGCGTCCCCGTTCCTGCCCTGCTACCCTCTACTGTCGTTGACAGTCCTAAGAACAGAGACGTTTGAGGTTTGAAATTATTTGTGAAATTCATTTACCTCCTCCTTAGCCTTTTTCAGCAGCAGGAGGGATGCCCAGACAGGAGTGCAGGATCGTCTGCCTGTGTCCCTGGAGTGGTGTGTCCATACCACTGCTAAAAGTGGGCCTACTTCTTTTTGAAAAGGGAGTGCAGTTTTCTGCAGTGGCCAGAACGGTGAAGCGGGCTGCACTTGGGTCAAAAGTTGCACTTCTTACTTCACACCTCTTCACAAACAACCTGCTCCAAACAGGAGCTCCGCTGAGCCAGCTGGGTGTTGGACGAGGTGCGGAGGCTGCGGATGGCAGCGCAGGAGGCTGAAGCCTTCCTGCCGCGGGGTGCGAGCTGCGGGTCGTGTCTGCAGCCTTAGGCCATGGTTGGGTCTGGCGGGTCGGAAGGTGAGGTCCTGCCTTCCACGTGTGGAAAACGGCACGTTCACACGTTACCACGTCGGTTGCTCCACGGTTCGATGGAATCCAGGGCCTTTGGGTTTAAGTTTAAAATGCTTTTGTTGACTGTTTTTCACCCCTTGCTTATGCCAGCACGAGCGTCCTTTGAGTGCACGGTGCCAACAGTTCACTTTTGTTGTCTACCATGCGGATCGTCCATTTATTGCACTAAATTTTACATTTGGAAAACAATGACAAATCTCTGGACTGCAGGACTGATAAAGACACCTAATAATATACTAAATTACTGTTATCTACCCTTTTTTTTTTAACTTAAGTATTCAGTATAGGTGAATTTCCTTTTGGCTTACTGTTTCAATTTCTTCAGTGAATTATTAATACTGTCCCTGGCTAGTGGGTGTTAAGAATGATTTACACAATCCCAGGGTGACAGGATAAAAATGAAACAGGCCCATCGCTTCCTTACTGTGATTTATTTCAGAGTTCCTCGCACTGTGTCCATGGACACTGCTGTGACCTCACATCTGTACTTCGATGTAATTGCCTACAGATGTACTATGTTACTTCTTAAAATAGTACTTTTAACAATTTCTCCTAAAATCCACCAGCAGCGGTCATGGAAATAGTCTCCTAAGAAGTCAGAACACCACAGAATACCCTAAAGTCACTGCTGGATTTCGTAAACAACAGCTGTTGCAGACACGGGTGGTTTGTGCCAGGGTGAAAGCCTGTGCCCCAGCCGGACGGAGTCCGGGCCTCGACTTGGCGGGGGGGAGGTGCTGGGCATCGTTCTTGGTGGGCAAAACCACGGCGAGGCTACAGGCGCCTTGCAGTAAGGGAAGGAGGGGATCAGGATCCACCTGCGATGGATTCCGTTACATCCCTGCCTTCAGACGCAGTGGACTAAAAAGGGTGAGGAGGAGGATGACTGGGAAGCCACCGCCCATCTTCACCTGGTACACGGCTTAAATTCTGCAAACCTCCACTGCTGGATTAGACTTGATTCCCTGGCACACGAGGTCCAGACCCCGGGTGATGGTACTTTTAATACGTTTCATCTCTCCGGCGTGTCAGGTCTTTCCCCTCGCAGGCGACGGGAAGCCTGCAGTAACATTCAGTTGCTGGCTTTTTCCTGCAACTGCGTGACGGAACAGGCTGGTCACAACCCGGATTTTGCCCGCGTGCTTGCTTCTGAGCTGGTACACGCACGTACTTGGAACTGCCGGTGGTGTGAACCAGAACAGCTGCTGGGGTGGGAGCTGACACCGGCAGTTTCCACCCAGGTTCCGTACAGCCGTGGTAGGCGCTGCCTGGCGTCTCGATTTACTGCATCTGGGGCTCTGGGCCACCCAGAGCCAGAGGCCAGGACGCTGACAAGTGACTTTTCCTCCCATTATTTTGATCTGTGGTTTTCCCAGTAAGAACTGACCTCACGCCTTCAAGAAGGCCTCTCTTTTATCCTACCTGAAAGACATTACCAACATCCCTTGGGTCCTGCTGGTCTGCTGCAGTACTGGAAGCCGGAATAACGACTTTGGCTGCTGGTCCTGACAATCTTTACGCAACACGACACCAACAGTGCCAGCGCACACGTGACCTCTGGGAAGCGCCTGAGTCTCTGGCTTTCACATGCTGAGGCCCATCCGTGACCATGTGGATCTGTTGTGACTCTGGAGCAAAAATGCCCCAAAAGAAACTGAATTCTACACCTCGGTTTCAAAGTGAGTCGTGGGAAGAAAAATCGGTTGTTTAATACCTAATGGCACACGCATTTATAAGGAAACGTACTCCTGTACCCTTGGCTAGAGGGGCTTCGGTGGGGGCTGC
>NW_010271329.1:8275-10013 GCF_000690775.1 Eurypyga helias
GAGAGAAGCCGCGTGCTGCTTCCTGAAGGCTTCGGGTCTGAACTCCATTGGGCATCAGCTTCTAAACCTCTGGGGATCCAGAAGGTGGGTTTTGCCAAATAAACACGTAGCAATTGTATAACTAACTACAGTGACGCCAGAGAGTGCTTTTGCTGACAGAACACTGGACAAACACAGAATTCCTTTAAGAACAGAGGTACTACGGAATAGAGGCTTGATGCCTTCCTGTTGAGAGAGGAACTCATTTTTATATAAATCTGCCTTTGGGGGGGGCAGGACTGCTCAGGTCTAAGTGGAAGCCAAGGGCCACAACAGGCTGCTCCCGCCGCTTTCTACCCCGCGTCTCTTCAGCTCGGGGCAGTGCATTAGCCTTGCTAAGCCAACGGAGAGGGCGCGGCAGGGGAGGGAGCAGTACAGGGACGTGCAGTCGGCTGCCCATGTAGCCCTGATCTCCACGTGGAGTAACGGAAGTGGGCTGGAATGTCCACCACAGATGTGTATGTCATCCTGTGCAAGTACCCTGGAGCTCCATGGAGAAACTCGCCCCAAGGAAGTCGAGAAGGATCTGAACTGCACAACAGAGAAGGCCAGGACAAGGTCCCCTTTTATTACACCATTGACAAATCTGCCCCATGGAGCGGAGGTGGGAATTTCACTCCCTCCAGAGCGGTGGCACGCAGCAGCGTTTGGTGAGTTCGGGTTAGCACATTGGAAATCCCCTGAGCCCAGTCATTTGCCTCACAGCTCAAAGCCCCAGTGAGCCACAGGTCAAAACAGCCTGGAGGGGATGTTGGCTTTTCCAGTCTCCTGCCATGAGGCTGAGGGAAGGGATGGTGGAAGCTTGCCACGAAGGACTGAGCAGCCTCCTTCCCTTCCAGCTCAGATGGAATGGTGGGGTTGACCAAAAATGAGCAAGACGGCAGAAAGGAGGAGGCCTCAGTGTACTTCCTACATTTATCTCCGTAGATAACAACTCTACAGCAATACAGATTTCACCCCATAAACCCTAGGGGAGTGCAGCAATGGATTTGCAGCTCTGGGGGACGCAGGAAGCCACCCCACCCAGCCAGGCAGCAGCGGCAGGGGGTTTGCAGCCACACCTCTCGTACACGGTGCTGCCCACAAATCAGGAGCAAGCATCCGGGTGCCAACTGCTCCCATGAGCCCCCGCAGCTCAGGCTGAGGGCCCCAGCTCCCAGGCCATGCCTGCCTGTGCAGACGTGGCATGAGCTGCTCCTGGGCACGGAGGGACTGGGGTGCTGCGCCGCTGGGGTTTGCACCAAACCTCCCCCTGAAAGACGCAGGGCTCCCTGCCAAGAGGAGTGGGCCGATCCAGAGCCGTTGGTTGGCCTGGGCCAACACCATGGCGGGGTGCACCCCAAGCGGCATAACGATAGGGGTGGTTTCACGCTGGCATCCGGGAGTATTCCCAGACGCTTTTATAGGCTCAGCCTGATGAATCGCCAGGAATGGTTTATTCTCCCCATAGTTCTACACAATGATGTTTACCTCGACGCACAGCTCTGTCTCTCAGACTGCCGTCAGCTGGATGGAGACATTGACTCTGCCAATGAACCCCACAGAGGCATGGAGCAGGTCCCAGAGGAGCTGGGGTGAACCCAGGCTGTTCCCCATGCACAGCTCAGGGGAGCGTGTCCCCTGCAAGCAGACACACCGTGGGGATGACCCAGGGTCTCAGAAAGGCTCCCAGGGAGGTGCGGGCTGCACAGAGCCACTC
>NW_010271329.1:10109-10481 GCF_000690775.1 Eurypyga helias
GAGGGCGGGAGACCCATCAGCCAAAGCATCTGCGGGAGAAACTGCCAGCCTGCCGTTTGTCAGACAGTGACGTTTCTTCACAAGTCAGCAGGGGCAGAGATTTAGAAACTAAATCCACCGCACAGCCAGCAGCGCAGGGTTTCGGGCTCATCCCGCTCACAACACCTGCTCCCACACCCCCCTGTACACGTCTGCAGGGGACGAGGCAGGAGGAGCAATACCCAGGAGCATGCTGCCCCCCCGCCCCCAGTGCAGGGACCCTGCTACCCCCCACTCCAACCTTCCAGCAGGCACCCAGCTCTGAAACATCTGCACAGGCACATCTGGCCAGCTGTGCTCACACCCAGCTGTGGCCCCACCAGCTGCTGAATG
>NW_010271329.1:10522-11017 GCF_000690775.1 Eurypyga helias
TGTTTCTAGGGATGGGGCAGTGCAGAAATTCATGCTTTGTGTCTTCACTCCCTGCACTGTTTTCCAGCCGCAAGGGAGGCTCGGAGGGGAAGGAACACCAGCTTTATTTCTCTGTCCCTCCCCTACCTTTTTTTCATGTGGAAAATTAGGCTTAAACCAGATCCCTCCTTGCTCCTCAGCCTCTTCTTTGGGGGATGCCTCGTGGTTGGCAGCAAAGTGCTTACAGACAAGCAAAGGCATCCAAACATTTCCGGATAGAGCTTGTGAGCACGCAGCAGGGCGCAGGACTGTTGCTGCTTTAGGGCAGGGCATGCCGCAAGAGTGCCGTGAGTCCAAGCCCAGTCATTGCCAGGGACCGCTTTGGCTAATCCCAATGGAAGAGTGACTACACCGTAGGGACAGCTTCCCATAGGAGCACATTTGTGGTTTGATGCCTCCTGAGAAACGCCAAGAGCAGGGTACCGGCTGCAGCATCACCCCAGCAGGGTTAACAGC
>NW_010271329.1:11082-12859 GCF_000690775.1 Eurypyga helias
GACTGGCTCCAGCCCCAAGCTCCTTGCTAGGGATGATGTCACCGAGATGTGCCCGTTTCCAATCTCCAGCTGCTGGTAGGACGCCCCATTACCAACCGTCTGAGCATTTCGGGCTGCTGGAAAATGTATGAGGAGGGCCAAGACTGTGAATCCGGGCAGAGCAGCATGCAAGCAGGCTTTTAAAATAGTAGACTGAAAAAGTGATGATTGTGTAAATACCTGCGTTAAACTCATCAAATAGGAGCCTGTCGGGGCAGCCAAGGGTTTGTAAACAGCGACGGCTGCTTTTCCATAAAATGCCTCAGGAGCTACAAGCTGTATTGCAAACCGGACCCCTCCCTCCACCGGTGGGTCTGGCATCTGCGGGATGGAAAGCACAAACCTCCATGGCTTGTGCCAAGGGGCAAAACCGACCGTCAGAGGAGCCTTACGTTGGTGACACTCCACCCCACGGCCCCATCACCGGGTCCAACGAGACAGAGGCCATCGTTTCTCCCAGAAGGGGTTTTGTCACCCCCCGGGGAACCCAACACATGTAGGTTTCAAGCAAAGCACACGGCCTTCTTGCCAGCAGTAGGGCCTGCTGGTAAGACCATTCTGTAGCTACAAAAACTGTGTCTCAGGCTTCCTCAAATAAGTAGAAACTTATTAAATCGCAGATTTTAATTCACTTCAGCTGCAGTTCACGCCTGTATATAATTCTAAGACAGAGGGTTTATGGAAATGACTGTTAACACGAGGAGAATTCATTTGTTACTGCTCTGAGAAGAACACGGACGTAAAACCAAACTAAAGGATGGTTCTGGTCTGTACTTCGTATGTCTGTTATTTATTTTCAAAAGGATCAGTGAAGGATCCAAGCAGAGGAGGAGGCGGCAGGCTTGAAGAACAGCATGCGGGAATGCCTATGAAGCGTTTTGCTGAGAGCTGGCTGGCGCCCACGAGCACCCACAGGCACCCGTGTTTGCAGAACTGGGCGGTGTAGCTACAGTTGAAGGTTTCAGGGTACTCAGACTCTTGAACTGTGTCTTGGCATTAAATTGGGAGCACTTTTAGTGCTCCCTGTGGCAGACCAAAACCACAGTGAATAGGTTCAAACCACTCCTCTGTCCTAAAAGCCTTGCATCCGTTCCTATTTGTTTGAAAAACTTTGCTGGGTTATGCTTGTGCTGGGTTACACGACATCTGCCTGTGCTGCTCCTCTCAACCCTCAACCCCCAACCCCTCCAGGAGCTTTTCTGTGAGCTCATTCCACATGCAGCGCCATGAGCCGCTGCTCTGCAGCCAGGATGCTCTAGGCCTCACGCAGGCTTAGGCCCCGGCCCCACAGGCAGCTGAAGCCATGAGAGGCTCCTGGACCTGCCCCGTGCTGGGAGGCCTGAGCACCCCGCTTGAGCCAGCCACTGTTCCCAGCAACACCTGGGGCTCTGCCATGTCTGCGGGCAGATTGCAGCCCCCCGTGTCTGCCCTTCGCTCGGAGCGAGGCTGGCATCAGCACGGAGGAAGGCCCACGACATTCCGGTTGGCCCAACCCAAGCCTGAGCCTCATGGGCGAGGCCAGACGTGGAGGGCCCTGCTCTACCGCCGTGCGGCTGCCCTCCTCCCATGGGCCTTCAGCCTCTCGGCTTATCCTCCTCCCTCCTGCACGCTCCAGGCTGGCACTCCACCAGTGAGCGGCTTTTATGGCCTAAACACAACATGTGTATAGCAACAGTCATTTATTTAGCTCTGAAGCATTTGGAGCAGTGAAATCACACACCACCTACCTCCTTCCCTC
>NW_010271329.1:13012-15188 GCF_000690775.1 Eurypyga helias
GCTGCTCAGGAAAACCTCCGTAACGTGAGGCGGGCTTTCAGAACCGCAGCTCCGCAGAGCGATGTAGCGTCTGCCACGTGGTTTCCAGCCAGCTTTTCCACAGGCCCTCTCTGTTTCTTCTCCCAGGGCTTGCTGCAGCATGGCCCTAAAAGACAGGTCGTTTAGCAGACCCAAGGAGTGGTGGAAGGGAAAACGTTGTCCCAAATCGGGGTTCTCCACCCAGCATGCAATCAGCTGATCCACACAGAGATGGGTGCCAGGTGCCAGGTGGTCACTCCACAACGCCAGCACCCCTTTCATAGCGAAGAAGAAACCACCACAGTGAACGAGGAGGCAGCCACGCTTTACTCCTGTCTTCACAGATGAAAAGCAGAAATTCACCCTTCTCTCAAGTCTCCTGTTGTCTTCGGGAGCAGTTTGGTGCTATCGAGATCTGATGCCCTGGGAGACAAGCTCCTATCCCTGGGGACATCCCCACTCATCCCACTTGGATCAACTACAGGAGCCCACCTAGTTGGGAAACCGTTTGTGCGACTGTTAACCCTCCTCTTCCGACAGCAAAACCAGCAGGCCTTTCTGCGGTCGCTGCGCAGGCGCTCACTGCCTTCTTACCTCATGCCTCTACCCATGAGATACTGGAACAAACCATCTGGCAACTGTTCTTTTTACTCTCAATCTCCCCTGAAAAACCAGCCGCAAGGCAGTGATGCTTACTGATGCTCCAGAAGTAGGACTGTGCAGAAAAAAACCCCAAACCATACCAAAACGTGGTTCAGGGGAACCAATGACCGCTTTCCTTTCCCTGCGTAAGGGCCCTGTGAGCAGGAAATAGCCACAAGCCACAGAGGGAGCACGCACACGCTGCAGTGAGGAGAGGTAAGGGGATGCTCTGCCCTGCTGTCCAGGAGCGTGCCCGGGTCGCCAGACTCTCCCAAGAGGGTCAACCACCCCTGAGGTCAAGTATCAGCTATGTGCCAGTACACGCTCCCGTAGCCAAAAGCTCTGTCCATGGAGGAGACGTGGCACGCTTCAAGTTCTAGCGGGGTTGCTGCTGAAATCTCCTGAATCGCTTCCCTACCCGTCATCTTCCCATGACAACCTGGCAAAAGGGGGAGCCTGTGGCAGCCAGATGCCAAGTAACGAGGGCAGCGCCCGCTTACAGGGACTTGCGCTTCCCCTCTCCAGCAAGGCAGAAAACAAACACGAGGTGCTCTTAATGCAGGCCTAAACAGACGCCTCCTCCCAGACCTCAGCGCACACCCAACGCTACCACCACGTGTCACCGCTCTCTACTGTGACAGGGCACGGGACGGGTGAGAAGAGCACATGTGCTTGAGCGGAGCCGTCTGACCAAACTCTGCGTTGTGTGAACCGCAGTCTGCGAGTCTGGCACGTGGACTGTTCCTCCCCAGTGCTCGCATCCTCATCGGGGAGGGGGGAAGAAGTCAGCTGTAGAAATGCTGCCCAGAAGACCCATGCTGTCACGACTGCCCATGCAGGAGGCCAGAAATAACTAACTACCAGACCCGCGATGCTCGGGAAGCACTCTGGATGTGACAATAAACAAGGTGGAAGGCAAAATGAAGGACTGCCATAGGTCTGCCCCTAAAAAACCCCACACCAGTTATGCAACAGACGGCATCTGGCCATCCATAAGGAAAACAAACGGCAACTCAGACAGGAGACACCAGGCCCAGACGCCACCAAAGCAGATGTGACCTCCCTGCCCCACGAACAGGTTCTGTGCACCAGGCAGCCAGCAGCCTTCCCCAGAAGAAACCCGGTACCAACCAGCTTACAGAGACCTTCCGCAAGAGGCTAAAGGGCTACTTGACCCCAAGACGTAACCAAAAGAGGTGCAATTCCTGCCATTCGTGTCTTCCGCCCTCAGATAGGAAGATAATTATTATCAAGAAAGTCACTGAAAAACTAGTTTCTCCAATAAAACACAGGCGAGGGAGGGATGATGAAGGGCAGCGGGGCTGACTGTGCAGCTATGGCTAAGTGGAAAGAGGCATACATATCCAAATATCCGTATACACACACACATACATACACTTCGGCTGTAGTTCTCTGCACAGAGTGAAGTGCTAATGGAGAGAGAACTGCAGTTTTGAAAAACCGTGGGAGCTCCCCAGTCTGTGCTGCTGCTCTGGTCCACCCCTCAGATTACTAC
>NW_010271330.1:0-11337 GCF_000690775.1 Eurypyga helias
CCTTTCCTGGCTGAATCCAGTACAGACACACTTTCTCCAGACTCGTTTCAAACTGTTTGAGTCCCACTGAACCACGACACCTAGCCTCAGACAATGTTATTCAGGGCTCTAGTTTCAAAACAATGCAGAATACCACAAACAGATCCAGCTACTTCACACCTACATTTCCATGGGGCTCCTGCCCATCAATCTAGTTAATCTGCAGTGATGTAAAACTCTCCATTAGTATTTCCTCAAGGCAGATTCTCTTTTCATCCCCAGTAGCTCTGGTGGTAGAATCATATATTATTACAGTACTTTTAGCCTCTTTATCTCCCTCTTCTAAAGAATCAAGATACAAACCACAAAACACCCAAAAAAATGTTTATTTCTTTGCTGCAGGACTGTCTCTTAGTCCCTATCAGCTCACAGACATTATTTGGGAGGAAAACCTGGCAGACTTCAATACTGAGTCATGAAACCCTTAAGAAACCTCTCTCCCAGGACACGGTTGCTTTCTTTTTACTTACATCTTTAACTGTGGTAAGTAAAGAACGCTTTTAAATCACTTTTGCTGCATAAGTGGAGAGATCATTTTTTAACAGCTCAGGTTTTGATATTCCACTGTATAATATACATTATTAAGATACTGCACTTTTAAAACTGTAGTCTTGTGTCTTCAACGTTGTTAACTTTAGGAATTACTTTAATATTTAGCCTAGGCAGAGAAAATGAGAATTCTATATTCAATCCTAAAAATGAATACAAAATTAAGACATTTATTTCAGGCGATGTAATCTTGAGCATTTGCTGTCTCATACCCTTTGACTACACTCAGAAATTAACGCCTACAAGAATATTATTATTTCAAAAGACATAGCAGTTTTTCTTACTTCCAGCACATACTGTAGATCTTCCTCCAGCAGCCTTTCTCAACCATCTGAGGAACTGAAGGTCCATACACACAGCTAATTACCACACGTACAGCTGCTCCCCCCACTTAGGAAATTTCAAGGGACAGGTGCTTTGAATTAATTTGGGTCGTAATGGAAGACAGCTGTACTAACTCAAATCACTTGTTAAAGCGTAAGAGCAATGGCAAGTTTACTGCAGATTAGTGTGTTTTTAAGTGTCTTGTTGGCATGCCTTATGAGTTGAAATACAGGCTTTTCTTAAAACCATACATATTGAGAGTCAGGATGACTGTTTAACTTGAAAACTGTAGCCATAGGTCAAACCAGAGCTCAGTAATTCAGGATCCTTGAAAAAGGAGGAGATAAAAACTGACCATAACCCAGTATTTCTCTAGAGGCTAATGGTACACTAACACTTTTTTTTTTTTTTTAATTTTAATAATTCAGACAATTTGGAGAAAAAACAGACTTCCCCTCCTATACATGCCAGAGTCCTTCTCTATTGTTTTTCACAGATACTTCTGTAAACATCGTTTTAATCAGCTTAACAACACTCAGCTGATCTTTCCACAAACTGGATTGAAAATAACTATCCATGCCTGTGTCTGTTTCAGTCTTTCTGTCCCATCTTGGTGACCAGGTGATACCACATTCAACTGCCATTGGACCTTGTTTCCAGGGAGAGAGGGGACATGGATCGCTGACACCTCCCTACGGCTAGTTTACAATACCAAGGATGAAGGGACCCTGATGTGCACCACTTTACAGACCTTGTTCCATTAGCGGGGCTTCCAGGTGTACCAACATGAGAGAAAATGCTGGGAAGTGGTGAAGGTGAGTGTAGATCTTCTCCTGAATAAATGTGGAAAGTGGGGGGATGCAATTAAGCCAGGGAACGCAGAGCAGAGAAGTGGGGGTAGCAGGTGGCAGACAAGCAGTGTGATGAAATCCTGTCTGTCTTCAAAGTGTGGAGGATTGCAACAAGCTCAAGGTTCTTGATAGTATGAAGTTCCAAGGTGAATTTGCTGGATGTCCAGCTCCTTTAGGAAGAGGATATTCCACAATTTCTGTGGCTGGATTAGGGTAAACGTGCCGATCAGAAAAGGCATTTTTCTCAGATCCAGAGATAATAAGAACAGGGGAAGGACCTTTCTGCACAAACCATTTTAGTTTAAAATAGACCTATTTTATCTCAATGCTTACTATATTTAAGAATTTAAAAACATAGTGCAACTATGCTGTGTTTTTAGTGCAGTGGTATCTACTTAACTAAGTTTATGCAAATTATAACTGATGTTTTCCTGAAAAAGATTTCCCATTGCCTGCACGCAAGCCCATATTTCTCTCATCTCTAAAAGGATTCAAGTGTGGTGTAATCAACTTGTCTTTCCTTGACAAGAAATTACATTTCCAGTAATCCTCTCGGGATTCCTTATTTTCAGGTATTCAAAGTCTGCTGTCTTACTGACGTCAGACCATTCTCTGCAATATAACATAACTGTTTTCTGGACCAAAGACCTAACAAATGTATGTCTAAAGTCTTGCCTTCTAAGAACAATTTCCACACCAAAACTCAAGCTCCATGTTACTGTTTTCTCAGCAGTAGTCTCAGGGCATGATATTTCTTTCCCATCACTCACTCCTGACTTTGGTAGCAGATTTAGCATTTTTTATGGGAATGATTCTGTGGCAGAATGAAATCTGTTAGAAGAGCTACATAAAACAGGTTGGGGGAGCCAGGAAAAAGGGGTTCTGTTTTTTTTTTTTTCCTTTTAAAATTGATCATTTAACAACCTCGGTACATCCAAGGTGTTGCACCAGCCCAACTGAGGAGACTGACAAGTGATGATGGGGAAGGGTTTAGAACTTCTTAAACTAGGTTGATCACCAAAAGCATCGTAACATGCATGGATCTACAATTTTTTTCATGCTTTTGTAATATAGAAAGAAACTATATGGATAAAACTGTAATTTATATTCATAGTTTTTTATTATGTCTCTGTAGATGTGTGTCAGTCACTCACTGATCCGTGTAAATTACATTTCAAAAAGCAGTTGGGCATGCAAATAGGATCTCTAAGGGGAGCTAGTAGCACAGCTTACAGATGGCACTATGTAAGGCAAACAAGAAAGATATTACTAAAGAAATTATTACTTTTTAAATGTAATATTACCTACCTCTACACAAAAAGATAACGTGGTAGATTGCTGTAGCTGAGAGCTGCCCAAATGAAAAAAAGCAAATTGAATACTTGCTATTTTGAGATTTAATTATATATATCCATGTAGCAGAATGATGGCTTTTTCCAAAAGTATGTGAATATCTTCTATTTATTGCACTGTGTGTACCATGGAATTAACCTGAGCAATTCCATTAAACCCACTAAAATGCACTTACTTCCTGCTAAAGGTCAGTGTTAGCAACACGTATCAGGATGGATTTGCCCCTCTGCACATGCCAAGTGTTGTGGATACAGCTGCTTTAATATAGGCAGCTAGAGCTGGCCTGAAGGTCCATCCTCTCCCATTACTGCTACCTCGTTAGCACCTGTACCTAGGAGTCTAGGCTCTTTCCGCCCATATATCCCGATTCTCCTCTTCTCCCACAGAACATGCATGATGTGTCTAACCTGTGATTAATACTTCACAGCCATCTTCATCCCTGACATTACTGTTTACAGGCCATTATTTCCAGGTAAGCCCAGGTCACAGTTCTGCTAGCCAAGTTCTGGATGGGGCAGAGCACTGCTCACCCTGTATTGTAAAAACTTGAGCTTCCCATAGCAATAACCCTAAAAGACCTCATTACATAGCAAGCTGCTCTCAAAAGGTCTTTCATAATGCAAAATATTTGCAGGCAGTACTCTTCATCAGAGTGTGATGAATCAAAGTGGGTATGCCTAATGAGACTTGTGAGTTGGATTTGGGTGTCTGGCTTAGAAATGTACTTTCTACAAGGTCCAGAAAGTCTATGAAATCTACAGAGGAAGACTCCCAGTAATTGTATGATTCATTTTGTACTGAAGCCTCAAACTAAGTAATGTCCAATGGGATCTACAGTATGCTCTCTCCAGCTGGTGACAGTTAGTTATTAAGGCCTGAAGTCAAGATTTAAATTGAATGACCATGGGGACAGGGTTGTGAGTGTATGCAGGGCTTCTCAGTGGTAACTGAACTGTAATTTAGCAATAAGCCTAGCTGAAGAGAAGGATGGGAAGCCATAACAGCAGCCATACAACACTTCCCATACCATCTCACTTATATGCAGTCCCTGTAAGTAAAATAAAAAATAAAAATCATCAGATTTATCTCTTGACTTGATCATTTCATTCTTTTTCTCTGAAATTTTCTAAGGTCTTACCTTGCTGCCCTTTCAGTCCTTCTAAAATGCTGCTGTTATGTGAGATGCTGCACTGGGGCCAGACTTTCAAAGCTGTTTCCTACCTCCCTAGTCCCACTTGTTTCTTTGTTCTCTTCCCTGCTTTTTTCAAACCACCTTCCACAATATGTATAATTCCATTCTTCAGTTTTGCTCTCTCCCTGATGGGATGTCTTCATCCAACATGTTTCTAAATAATTAATACTTCAGTACATGTAGCGCTTTGTAATATATTTTTCATTCTTGCACCATCCCAGGAACTTCATTAGCATAATGGTAGGATAGACGCATACTGAACTAGAAGTTGATTTAGTGCAGTGCACTTGGTTCCTATTATAAGGTCACAACTGGATTTCATTAGAGACTAAGAATAAAGCTCCTGGCATACACTGTCATTGTTTGGTTCTTATTTAAGCTTTTGAAAACAAAAATTAGCATTTAAAATGCTGAGAACAGTAAATTACTAAGCCCCTAGGCACCAGAGATTCACCTAGCAGGATTCAAGGTAGGTCAAGTCCCCCAGCTATGCTGGTTTACCCCGGATTACCTTGGCATCTGCATTAGGGATACACCATGCAGCAGGATTCTTTTCAGACACAACTTTGTTGACGCCAGCAGCAAACTGGTATGGGCTTTCGCACATCAGTGGCAAGCTCAGACTGGATTCCCTCCAGCCAGAAAGAGGGCTGGTGCTGAATCACTGCCACAGAGAGGCAGAGAGGAAATCTCTGTTCAAGAAACCAGTGTGACCCCATATCTAGAGGTTATGACACACCAGCACTCAATCTTCCCCTGACCTCAGGAGCTTTGGATGGTACTTCATTTTGTTTGTTTCTTTCAGGGCACGTGTTTTTGGGGTTTTTTTTTTTGCCTGGTACAAATGTAACAGTATATAACAGAGAATAAGATGATGGTGATGCTAGATCATGCTCAGGTACCAGCAGCTCATTAACCTTTTAAACCAAAACAGGGATGTGACTAATTTAAGGAAGCCCTTGGCATGTTAGTGAATCTGGTTTTAGCTTTGGAACAATCCTGTAGCAGTGGAAAGGGAGCATAAGATGAAGTCTTTCTTTCCCTTTCTGAGAAAGCTGTGTATCATGTCACATACTGCAAGATCCCAGCGGGAACCATGACCAAGTATGTGACATCAATTGGCTGCGTGATGTCACGTACTGCAAGATCCCAGTGGGAACCATGACCAAGCTGTAGCAGTTGGCTGTGTGTACAGCCCCTGCAGAAGATGGCAGTGCCCCAGCCTAGATAAAACTTTCACAAGTTACTTTGTGCAGGGCATGAGAGGCTCCAAAATGCACAGGCACACTTTCAGTGTTGGCATCTCAATGACCTTCAGGTATATCCACCTTGCTGATAGCTTGACAAGTGCATGCTCCATCTTGTAGCATCAGAATGAAAAGACACCATTAAACCAGCCTGTCACTTTCCAGGTATTGTTTCATTATCCACTGTGGAAGTGGATATTCAGGTTTTGCCATGAAGCAGACTGTCATCATGACAACATGTATTGCCCTCCCATTCTGGAACTGGTGCTCCCCATCCCTTGCCCTAAGAACCGCACAGACTGACAGGTCTGGCCCAGATTTTGCTGTTCACATGAGATAAAGCAAGTTGTATGGCCATATATTCCAACCACGTGGAACGCTTGCTCTGAGACATAAGTTTGCATAGAGCCATAAGACTTACTTGCAGCATTTGACAGAAAACTCTCACCAGTCTTCCCAAAAGCCAATAAGAGTCCAGGATTAGGATCAATCAGACAATTGATCTGTGTGACCACAGCATTGTCCTGAGTACATGATGGCAATTAAGGATCTGAACAGTAAGATCAAAGAGGGGAAGACAGCAAAGGTGAATTTTCCTAATTCTCAAGAGGCTGAACAAACTGCAGAACATACCAAAAGAAAAGCAAACTTCGGCTGTAGAGACGTGAGTCAGAGGCTGTCTGCCTCTGAGCGAGGCACACAGATGACTGCTTTGCAATGCCTGTTAGGTGGAAACACATGGTGTGCATCCAGGGCCAGCTGCTGGAACGCACTTCACTGCTGGAAAATGCGTAAGGAGAACGTAAAGTCCTCAGATCAAATGAGTTCTCATGACACTGAGCACAGGTCATCATTTACTGCCTAATGTATAGGCACCTTCTGCAATACACCGTCAGCGGTTCAATCAGTACACTACTCTTACTTTAAAGACTGGATTTTCAGATTACTTTTAAACAGAAAGGACTCCCATAGATCTAACATCTGAAGTACATACAGCAGGAGGACCACAAGTCTCATCCAGTGCAGCCTGCATACATCCATCATCTCTAGGGCACAGAAGAGTTTATTCTTCAACTTCTTTATTTAGATAGGCATGCAGAGTGCAAAGGTTTGCTAGACTTCTTGTAGTATTAACCTTTTTTTTTTAAATTATCAGTGGTCTACTGCTTTTACGTTTTAGAACAATGCCCTGACCAGTTCTTTAGTACCTCTGGGTAATCTACATTTTCAGGGATTGATGATGATTTATTTGTACGGATAGACTAGCAATAAACATAATTTGCTTATTTCTAAATAGGTCCCAAACTCATTTCAATGCAGTTGGTGTTAGCAAAGGATTTAACTAGACAGCAAAGGCTTCCATCAGAAACATCAGCTGTCTCCCCTTCAGAGCAGCACAGTTGATGAAAAGGCATTCTTTCACATATCCTTGTAGAAATAAAATATTCGTCCCATCTTTTCAGTACTTAATCTTGATCATTTTCATCTTCAATGGTGGTGAAGTGGAAAGACCTGAAAATGGGTTCTGTTTCCTTTCTGACGGTGCAGATTAGTGATTTCATCTTATCTGATCATCACCCATTACTTTCCTTAGCTTTGTAGCTATTCTGAATCATTTCCTTCTATTCTGTGCTTTCACCAAAAGTAGAGAAACTGAAATGCTTTGAAGGATCGAAGTTATAGACACTTGCACAGTTACAAAGGTCAGAAAAACAAGCGTGCTAACTATTTGGCACTTGTGAAAAATTCTTTGTGGCAAGAAGTGACTCCAGGGTTTCTTTCCCTTCCTTCCCTCCTGCTCCGGCTTTGTTGTCTTTCTGACATACCTTTATTAATTCTTCAGCAGCTTGAGAGAAAGAAAAACTACTGGGTTATTTTTTATCACAAGGTCAAGAGCAGCTTTTTTCTCCTATTATTTATAGCAGATTTGCAAGCAAATTTTTTGTGGCTGTAACCCTCTGTGCTTTAACCATAACTCTCTTGCAGAAATGTTGCAAGAACCAGAATGGTTCTTTAAAAACAAATTAAAAAAATAGGAGAGGCATGGGAGACTGAACCCTTTCAGTGCTGAGGCAGAAGCTTCCTCCCTTTGAGATATCCTGTGCTCTCTTTTTCACTTCTCGCACAAGTCCCTCTTAGGCATTAAACTAAACTTTACATTCAAGGCTTGTACGTCCTGCTTTCTTTCCCTATGCTTTTGGAGCAGTTTCTGCCTCTATCCTGTCTTTGTTAGATGGGTCTCGGGCCCACTGAGGAGGTTATGCTAAATGGTTATTGAACAGAAAAGGTGAAACAAGCTTCATATTCTCAACACGCAGCTAGCCAGAGAAACAGGAAAACCAAGCTGGTTTTCTTCTCTTACACAAAAGCAAGGAGAAAATTATCTTATCAAGACTGAAAGATTGAGGGCTGATTTGTCTAGGGATGGGATAACTGAGACAAAACATCATAGTGGTCTTCAAACAGAAGAAAGGCTTCTGCAGGCACAAAAGGAATCCTTATGCCACGACCTTTGTGTAAGGAGCAAATGTAATTGTATCAAATTACACGAAGCAGAACAGGCATGACAATAGCAAGGGTAGCTGAGTACTGGAAGAGACTATGAAATATCCAGCAGAGGAGGTTTTAAAAAACAGGCTAGACAAGAAACAGCCTGTAAAAGATATGTGTACACCTGAAGCTGAGTAGTGGACTAAATGGTCTCTTAAGGTTCCTCTCAGTCCAACACTTTTTAATGATTTTGTGATTCCACATAGATTTAGGGCCTATTCATGCCCTGGATTATTTCCTGAAAGTAAAACTAAAACCCAGAACAGTCCCTCCATGGAAGTGTTCAAGACCAGGCTGGATTAGGCTTTGAGCAACCTGGTCTAGTGGAAGGTGTCCCTGCCCATGGCAGGGGGATTGGAACCAGATGATCTTTAATGTCCCTTCCAACCCAAATCATTCTATGATTCTATGATTTAATCTGTATCCTATTAAAAAACACCCACACTGCAATTCTTCCTCTTGATTAAAAACATAAGCAGGAAACCTTGATCCATGTTGTGTACCTGAAGGTACCAGCAAGTACGTTTGCTCTTGCTGCTCACGGGCATCTCCTGCGGTGTGCTACACAGTCCACTGCATTTTTTGGCATGAAGACCTACCACTACATTTTCCAGAACATCCCATTTAGCCTCAGGTGGTCTAAATTTGTTCCCAGTATGGAACATGAGGTAAGTGACAGAGACAGCAACAGAATGGTGAACAATTTAGTCATTTTATTAATGACTCTATGCGTGTTTTATCTCACATATTATGCAACTGTACTTATGAGCCCATAGCCTCAATGACACCAGAAGAGAAAGGACAGCACAACACAATGGCAAAAGAAGAAAAACAAGCACTTCCTTGAAACATGATCAAAAGATTTCATGGTTGGGTTGCTGTTGTCTGAAGGGATCCTTATCATCCTGCTAGTTACATAAACCAGCACTGGCAGCATCAAACAGTGAACTAAAAAAGCACTCTCACGGAGTGATGCATAACTAGCATACACTGGGCTTGCACAATAAGTTCACATTAAATTTATTTGGTAGACAAAAATGTTTAGAGAGAATAGAGACACCCATGTTCACAAGAACCACCCAGAAAATCTCTGTCATTCTTGCCTCGGTTCTTGAGAACCACAGAGCACAGCTTTCTAACATCTTGGTGTTCATTTTCTGGGTAGAGTTGTTTTCAAGGCAGAAGTCAGCCTTCAGAAGCTAAATCTCCTAAGTGCTCATTTTGCTGGGCACACATTTGCCTGTGTGCTTGCATTGTTGACGGACTCTTGGTTGGCATTAACACATACGGAAAAAGCCCAACTGACCACTTTTAAGACTCACCATAAAGTGATTAACTGTGATAAATATGATTTAATTTTACCCCACTGTGGAAAGGAGCCTAGGATATTAATGAGAGATCATCCCAGAACACGTGTGTTACTGGGAGACGGAGGGATTTGGGCACAACAGGCCAAATCTTGGTGAACATGCTGAGCTGCCTTGCACAGACCACTTACGCCCACAGGAGTTTGACAGGAACTGCCCACAGGAGTCTCTGTAATTTCCTCTGCAGTGATTTTGCAATTTTCCAGGTGTCCCTGCCCATGGCAGCGGGGTTGGAACTGGATGATATTTAAGGTCCCTTCCAACCCAAACCATTCTATGATTCTATGATTCTGTTTTATGTCCAACACACGGCCTAGAAACACCAGTAAACTTGCCTGGAGCTTCAAGGCATGTGAATAAGTGCCTGTAAGAAATAAACCTTCAGCAACAGAGTATCTGGAATGCTTTTGTCCTCCTACCTGCAAAGCAGTGGGAACAGCGGTGTGCGATTATGACTGTTTTCACTGGACTGAGGCCTTCACAGCTAGGAGCATATGAAACACGGGCAAAAGGCCAAAGCCTGCGTCAGTACACTGAGTGTCTCGCATGACTCTCACGTAACGTGTACGACCTGCAACTGGCTCAAGAAGAGAGTTAGTTGTTCATTTTCCAGTATGTGGCTTCCACAGAAGTTCCCAGGTTCTGGCCATTTTTCTCTCCCACAACTGTAAAAAAGAAAAGAAACCAAAAATACGCACTCTATTTTTCAAATACCACACTTTTTTTTCTTTTCTTCATTTCAGAAATATCCTCGGATGACGCATGAATCCCACTTTTAGCCAGTGTCTGTGCCATAATAACATCTCCGTGACATGTATTTATTGAAAAAGTCAGTCCGACAGATGGCAGGGCAAACTCCTTAATCCTAGTTCTCGAAAGTGTAGTACGTTGCACATCTGATGGCAAAGAACGTTTTCCTCACGTATACAAAGCCATGTGCTCCCTGAGCTTTCAGTCTGCTAAAGCTGCGATGGAGGTGTCTCAGGTGTTGTAAAAAATACTACATATCCCCAGATTAAACATCTTTGGTATGATACATATTGCACAACTGTACTGGATTTGCATGGAAAGGTTTTGATAGGGAGGGTGGGTTCTGTAAGAAGCCACCAGAAGCCTCACTTATGTCCGACAGAGCCAATGCCAGATGGCTCCAAGATGGGTCCGGTGCTGGCCAAGGCTGAGCCCATCCACAACAGTGGAAGTGCCTCTAGGATAACATGCTTAAGAAGGAAAAAAAAAATGTGCAACTACAGCTGGAGGGAGGAGTGAGAATACATGAGAAAGAGAACCCTGCAGACACCGAGGTCGGTGGAGAAGGAGGGGGAGGAGGTGCTCCAAGTGCCAGAGCAGAGACCCACCTGCAGCGCAGGGAAGACCCCATGCTGGCGCAGAGGAAGGAGGCTGTGACTCCGTGGGAAGTTCACGCTGGAGAACAATGACAGATTTTTGAGGAGAAATTGTCGAAAGTTTCTTCCATGCAGCTGCCAGGAAAGAGAAGCCTACCACGGTAAGAGGCAAACGAGGAGAGCACCGGCCTTTCCTGGAACATCTTTCAGGTCACCAACTGCCAGAATTAGGAATTCAACAAAATAAGATGCACAGGAAATTTCTATAAATTATTCACTACAAAGAAAAAAGCACATTTTCCCAGATAACAATAATTAGGCCCAAGGGGAAAAAAACAAGCAAACACAACACAACCAAAGCAAAAAACCAGCAGCAACAATTTCTCAGTTTCTCTGTTTACCTCCATATAAATGACATAGATAAATTCAAAATGTAGTCTTGGAAACGCAGATTGCAAATTATTTGACAAGCCTTTCTCTGAATCAGAATTTTACTTTACAGTTGTCGTGGTTTAACTC
>NW_010271331.1:0-219 GCF_000690775.1 Eurypyga helias
GCTGCCGGGACGGGTGTGAACAGCCCGGGTAACGTCAGCAGGGCTGCTGAGGGGCACGAGTTAAGCATCTGCTTCGCTGCAGGATCAGAGCCTTGGCGCCTCGTCAGATGCTCGAGGTGCTTCTGTGTAATCTGCTTCATCTTCCTCTGGGAGATGAGATCTCGGGAGTCTCTTCCCTCTCCTGTTCTACCTCTTCCTGTGTGTCCCTCCTCAACCTTT
>NW_010271331.1:259-26219 GCF_000690775.1 Eurypyga helias
AGCCAAGGAGTCGTTTGGTTTGTTGAGTTTGGTTGGTTTTGGGGGATTTGAGGTTTCTTTTACATGAGGGCGTCAGTTGTTTTGTTGAAGATAAGGCTCATCTCAAGCTTCTCTACCTCTGTAACTCTGTCAGATGTGATCAGACTTGTCTGTCAGGACTTTATCAATTCCCAGTGCTTCCTACACAAGGTTTCATAACTTTCTGGCGTGTTTAATGAGTTTTCTTTTAATGTAGGGCTTCTCTGCAGAAAGAAGCTGCAATGACAGGGCAGTATATGGAGACTCTTTTCCTCCCCACCCCTCTTGACCGCTTCTCTACGGTTTGCTGCGCTTGTGTCTCTCCAGTTTTCTCTGCAGTCTCAGTAACTTATCCGTACGACAGTCAAGTAGAACATAACCCCTTCTTATGACCAAACTGTGCTCTGAACTGTCACGTGCTCTCACTTCAAGGTCTGTGGCTCATGTGAATATTTGGAAATGGCCCCAAGCCTTTCTGTCTCTTGCATCCAGGGATTACAACGTTAAGTGCTAACACGCTGCAGACCTGAGAGCGCTCCCAAGGAGCACAGCCTGGCATCAGCAGCTACTTCTGTCTTGCAACCGTGTTGCAAGCAAGGGGGAAAAGGCAATCCGGAAGAACTTGCTGTTGCAGAGCACCGTGGTGTCACAAACAATCACTGTCCCTTTCAGAAGACAACCAGGAATCCTGTGGATATGGAATGAGAGGAATCTCGCTTATCACCTAGGCAGCTTTAATATATGATGAGAGGAAGCAGACGTGTGGTGTTTGACACCATCCCCTAGCTCAAGTTCTTGAAGACAGGTAGTTTCAAATGCCTTGACAAGCTGAGATACAGATCTTTTATTTCTTTTCTCAGTTGTTATGGACCAGTATTTTCTTTAGTACCATGGTTCCTGGGCTGTGAGCTATGGACTGCTAACCTCCTGCTAGCCCACCTTGCCAGTGGAGCTTCCTCCATAAGACTCCCATGAGCCAGGAAGAATGTTGAAGATGGTCCAAGGTCCCAAAGCGCTTTGGATGCCGTTGTGTGGAAGCAGTAGCACTGAGTGTCGTGCAAAGTATGAGTTACTCTGATGCTGACCTCATCACTGCTTTGGTTGTTCCCTTTGGTCTTTTGGGGATCTGGGCTTTCTTCATTCTCTGTGTTTCTTGTGGGCTGCCATGAAGATGTCAAAAGAAAAATGCTGGAAGGGCACTCAATTTTGAGCAGACCATCTGTGCGCTGTTCACTCTGTGTGCAAACAATATTTAAAAGAACTCAGGGCTGTAGGCTGCCTGGGGAGGCTTATATTTGAAGAGGAGGGGTTTTTCTTGCTTGTTGTTTTCTATGCTAAAACACTAGTATTAGTATACTGTAATACAAATAATAATAATACTAATATCAGTATTTTAGTGTTAGTAGTGTTTACCCAGGAGTCTGTGATAATCCAAACCAGAGCACAGGAGCCCACCAAGCACTGGGTTGGATGTGATTGATGGTTATACTTCCCTGCTTTAGCACGTGCTTTAAGTCTACTTTATACAGCATTGTATCTTGAAGGTTTTTACTAGAGATTCCCCTGGGCAGCTCCTGCTTGTAGTGTAACATCTTCCTGCAGTGGCAGAATTTCTCTGAGCTGCATACCTGCCTACTTGCACGGAGTTTTGGCGTCCATACATTAGGCACAACTGGGTTGGCCGTCATCAACATGATGGTAGCAGATGGTCCTGTTTTCTCTGGATCATACCCAACAGATCAGGCAAACTTTTGTTTTCGTATTCCAGGAAGAGTTTTGAGCATCCAAGTGAAGATGCCTTTTCCTTTTGGCTTCAGATGAATTGTGCTGCTTTGTTAACTCTTGAGAAGCTTACAGTGAAAGCATTTCTTCTTACTGTGGGCAAGAGCTGGAAGGAGATCAGGATGCAGCAGGCGAAATAATTCAGCCCCATGGATATGGGCTTCCAAGTCCTAGGCAGGACCCAGGTAACACAAAATACTGGAGGAGAGGGAGAAATGTGAAGGGCAGAGTCCTTGCACTGGAGTCTGTTCACTGCCCTTTCTTTGTGGGCTTCTCTGGCAGTAAGCAGCCTCTGCAGAGGTTTTAGTACTTCAACCTAATAAAAGGTGCATACCTGAATTAGAGAAATCTTTAGAGCTGTAGCTGTTAGATTACTTAAGTTAAACTGATGTATTTTTCCATCAATATCAAAGTAATACAAATATCAAACATGTTAAGTAGGGCAAAATCAAGGGGTGAATTTCAGCCCAGTAAGAGTTTTTTTCTGGGAGAGGGGGTGGGTGTGTGCATGTCAGAGGGCTGTTTTCTCTCTGCTGCCTTTCTGCTGCCTCCCATTTCAATTTCAATGTGTTGCTCGGGCTTTGATAGCAAACTCCCAGCAGCTGAGGGTGGCCAGGCGCACGGGGCAGGGGGATGTGGCTGCCCGCCGTGGCAGTCACGAGGGGCTTCCTCCCTGGCCCTGGCTCTTACCGAGGTGCTCTTACCCTGCCCTGCCTGCTGCAGCACTGAAACTTAAAGCCTTTGTGGCCTAGGCTTTTTTGATAGTTTCCTTGAACCCTGACTTCTGGCTGTTAGCATTAGCTGTGGTTAAGGGGATTTCTCTGCGTAAATCAGCCAGTAGGCATGGTTTGCTGAGCGCTTGTCATGAAAACAAAGAAGAGTCTATTCTGTCTTTACAAGCCTTCTCCTTGCAGTGGCTGTGATATTTCTTGCAATATTTATCTAATTCGGCCCCTGACACAGGACTTCCACACCACAAACAAGGAGGTGGTTCTGTCTGCTCTGCTGGCAGCTCCAGTGTAGGAGTTCTTGTTTACTTGGATTCTGCACCTCTACCAAGGCACCGGCGGTGAATTCACCTCCCTGTAGAAGAATTACGTTCCCATGCCTGGTGGTTTGGAGGTTTCTGTTGCAGACCACCTGCCTGCAGCCCGACAGTGGGTGCAGGCAGCTAAGTTCCCGTAGCCAGAGGGCTGGGCTGCAGCCAGCACCCCACGTTGCAGACGGTGCTGCACTGGCCACAGCACCTGCCCTTGCTGGAGGATCCTGCTGCAAAGCTCATGGGACAGCTTTGGTGCTCAGGGTAAAGTGGAGAGATGAGCAGGTGGATTTTGAACCTTCCCTCATCTAGGTTCACATTTAGCCCTTGTGTGCGTAAGGTCCATGTCTTCTTTCCCCTTTACTATCAACCTGAGATCCTAACAGTGCCTGGTTGCTGAACAAGGGATAGACAGCAGAGTACTGCCCTTTAAGCTGGTAGTTATGCCTTCATTATATCCCAGGAGCACTAAAAAGCAGGCATGTGCCTGGTTGGAACCCTGCCTGATGTATCCAGATCTAGGGCTGGAGCTGTGGCCAGCTCCAGACATGGACAGAGCAGAGATTAGCTCTGGTAATACTGAGCTGGTGTAGGAAAAAGGGTCTCTTCCTGCAGCCTGGCATCCTCTCACCACTTAGAGGAAGATTTACAGCCTCCCCTTGTTGCCTTGGGCAGGGAGAAGGGGTTCCTGAACCAGCACCTTCAGGGATTGCTCCTGATGTTAGAAGGGATGATGCAGCCAAGAGCAGTTTGCAAGTCTCTTGTGTCAGCATCTGCCCCGGCTTAAGGGCTGAGATTGACAGTTTACTTGCCATTTGGACGGCAGAGGGTCCCGGAAGAGCTGAGGGTCTCTGCAATGTCTGGCACGTAGGTCCATGGCAGGACACGGTACTTGATGAAGATGAGTGACAGATCTTTTCTTTAAATAACTATTCCTTTTACCTGCACTGTTTCTTCACTTTTTACTTGTTGCCCAATGAGGAAACACCCCACCCCACATATGAAACCACTTCTTCTGCTCTTCTCAGCATACTTATGCGTGTGTATGACCTGCCAGGTGCCCCAGGACAAGCCTATACCTGTTCCTGTCATGGAGCCTGTCCTGAGCTCCCTGCTGTCCTGGAGAAGGCCAGCAGCACAGGGCTGCCATCCCTCCCTCTCTCCCCTGGAAGCTGCAGGTGCTCTGGTCCTGCTGCACAATGTCATAGCCAAATGCTTTACCTTCCCTGGTGTTGGGCAGGAAGGTTGAGAACCTTTTAGGCTTCTCAACTAAGCTGAGACCTGGACCAGCTTTGTGGGCTGTAGCTCTATGGTGGCCAATGCTGCTGGCATGGGCCAGCCTGTTGTCACAGGCAAGGAGGCAGGATGCTGGGCAGGTCCTTACTTACCTTGCAGGGCTTCTGCTGTCCTCTCTCCAGCCCATCACCCTACAGGGGACAGGAAAGGAATGGGGGCAGGGGGCAGTATGGCACTTTCACTCTCCCATGTCTGCACTCCCACCCTCTATCTCTAGCCAGAAATATCCAGCTGCTGAGGGGACCCTGAAGATTGTATTTAGCAGGATCTTGTCCATGACTTCCTTTCCTGCCTCTTAATTGATCAAGCAATACTGGAGAGGCTGGCAGAAAATCTTGTACCATATTCTGCTCTACCACATCCCAGCAGCCCCCCTGGGGCTTAGCATGTGGGGCCATCCAAAATCCACTTAAAATTGTTCTCATTGTAACATCTTCCCCCTCACCCTTTCTAGCATGTCTGAACTGGGTCCTCAGGACATGGCTCTGCTTTTATCACTTAATTCTTCTCCCAAAATAATGCAAGGTGTGGGTGAGGTGCATTTGCTTCCAGTGATGTAGCAACATCCCTTACACAACAGAAATGTTGGGTGTTTCACCAAACTGGGGATGGGATGACGGCCGTAGGAGTGTGACTAAGGGGCACCAGTGTGCCACAGGTGTTGCGTGTTGTCTCTGGGGCTGCTTTCTGGGCTTGTCTTCTTCCAGTGCATCAGTACCCTGCACCTGCTTTCCCTTCCCAGCCCTTTCCCTGGAGCCTTCCCTCCTGCCATGGCTGATCTGTAGCGGAGCAGCTCTCCATCCAGCTCCCTGTTGTGCTCTCTGGGGTCGCGGTTCCTCTTGGCGGGTCCTGCTGTGACCTGGGTTCGCTCCCACCCTGTCTGTGCTGAGCAAGGTGGCTTGCCAGCCTTGCAAGGGCCAAAGCTGGAGTGTGCCTCTCTTCATCCCCACCAGGCTCTGCAGGCCATCCAGCGAGCTTACGCAGACATCAGGGGTTTGGAGGGAACCTGCCATTCTGGCTGGGCAGAAATGGGAATGAAATCCAGCTGTGCTGGTTCTGTAGCGGTAACTGGGGATCGAGCAGCAAGTGTCTGCTGGTGCTGCGACCTGGCAGAGCTCTTCCAGCCATTCTCCCTCCCTAACCATCTGCAAGTCAGTCTGCTAGTTTTTGAGCCTTAGGACCACAGAGAAAAGGCTTTGAATTTCTGGAAAACTCCCCTGATATCTGACTGGTCTTTTTGGTTTGTTTGTCTGTTTGTTTTTTGTGGCCCTCCTTCCCCAGCGATGAACTCCAGACTGCTCTCCTCTCCCAGCTCATGAGAGCTTGGCTTGCAGCTACAGTCCCAGTTGTTAGTTGCCCAAGTATATGACACAGCATTTCATACTGTATGAATGGCATGTTTCTCTTCTTGCAGCAATGAAGATGATGAAGGTGCTGTCATGTCCTGCTGCTCTTTTCTTCCTAGTGGCTGCATTCACTCTGGAGCCATGTCACTGTGCCAAGGTGCTGATCATGCCCACCATAGTCTTTGACAGCCACTTGAGAGTCTTCATGCGAGTGGCAGAGGCGCTGGCTGACCGGGGCCATGACCCCGTGCTACTTCTTCACGAGGGTCGGGATGTGGAAACCTACCTGCCTGGCTTCCGTCTGCAGACGTACTGGGGTATCTTCAGCACAGAGAGCGCGGATGCCTGGGTGCAGGAGAAGATAAAGCGTGTCTTCCAAGGGAAGATGACCTCTCTGGAGATGTTTTCCTTTTTGGAGAAGTATCTAGAAAACTGTGACCTGGTGCTGGGAAACTCTACCCTTCTGCAGAAACTCCAGAGTGAGCACTTTGACCTGCTGTTGGTGGACCCCAATGAGATGTGCGGCTTTATCCTGGCCCACATCCTCCGTGTCAAATATGCTGTGATCTCCACTGGTTTCTGGTTCCCAGCAGAGATCGGTGCCACTTCCCCCATTGCCTATGTGCCCGAGTTCAACTCCCTGATGACAGACAGGATGGACTTCTTTGGAAGGACTTGGAATCTCCTAGTCTACATGATCACTCGTGTGGCTACAAAACTGGTCATCCTGCCCAAGTTTGAACGTCTCATGGAGAAGCATAGGGTGGAACCCAAGACATCCATGTTGGACCTTGTCCATGGAACTAGTCTCTTCTTCCTCTGTAATGATGTGGTGCTGGACTTTCCCCGTCCGACGCTCCCCCATGTCATTTTCACAGGCGGGATCCTCGCTGAGCCTGCAAAGCCCCTTCCAGTGGTAAGTGCAGGAAAGCTTTGAGCTGTGATTGCCCATTAACCTGGGGAATTATTCAGTGCAAATCTTCTTTTGAAGATTCTCATGTGGGTACCAGTTTTTTTCCAGTTAAAAGGAAAAAGTGAGGTCAGGTGCTTTAGAACAGAAGCTCTCCAGATGTGTATGGCTGCACATTGCCTTTTCCCATGTGGCACGGCATGCAGGTAATGCAATGCACGTAGGGTGCTCCAAGAGCTGTGTCAGAGAGCAGCTGCCTCACAGCTCTTGCAAAACACTGGCTTGGTCCAATCTGGCCATGTACACGCCTGCCTTATAAAGAAGGGAGTTGTTTGCCGGGGCATTACTCATGTGCTTCACAGCTTCCAGAACAGATCCCAGGGTGCCTAAGGGAAGAATGATGGAGATAAGTCCAGAGCCCTGCAATAGGCGGTGGCCCTCATGCTAGCAGGTAGGCATGTCTGTGTCCAGGTTGTGGGATGCCAGCGGAAGAGAGGGCCTCTGTAGGTCTAGCTTAAGGAGTCTCCCATCTCAACTGGAGCAGGATTATATAATTAAGGTGTTTATTTCCTCATGTCTGATACACTGTGTTTGTGAGTTCCTTTAATTAGGACTTGGTGAAATATAGATATGTATTTGAGAGATACTGAGAACTTTCGGTGGTCAACCATGCTTACCTAGCAGCTTTAATGCTGTTTCTGAAAGGCAAATGTTAAGGCTCAGTTATAATGGATGCCATAATCACCTGTTTTATGAGTCACTGTAATTTTATTTAGAAAAGTAAAACTAGCACTTTCTCTTTTTCAGCAGTTTTAGTGGTTGTGTGGCTCAAAGGATGTGAAAATCAAGCAAATGGAGAAACCAAAACCCCTAGTTGAAAACTTTTTGATTCTTGGTTGTTGGGTTGTTTTAGGGCTTTTAAAGCATTTCCAGAAACATAGGTTTGAATCCCTAAAGCATGCAACAAAGGACAAATATCTCCACAGAGTAATGCTAAAATATGCTTTGTAACTGTTCTGTACTATGATTCCCCAACCTGTAGGCTACTATTAATAAGATGTTCTAAATTAATCATCTTATTTTTCACCTTTAATAACAAGAAGAACTATTTTCTTGCCCTTTGTGTTGTCTATGGTGTTTATTTCAAGGAAGTAGTTATATTTAAAGACAGACTTTATGAAACTTCCCTAAAATGCTCCTGACTGCAACACATGGGAAAGCGGGACAGAAGCGGGACAGAATCTGTGATGACAAATAGGCTCAGCCCAGTCTGGCATAAAAGGCAAGAGTCTGTGTTTGCTCCGCAGCCGCTGTGGTGGCTGATTTCTTCTCCCTGCAGCCTTCTGGCCCTGGTTGAAAAAAGTGTGGACTCTGTTCTAGATGCACACGTGTTCATGCAGCATTACAGGTAGCCTCTAAATGAAAGGCAAACTACCGTTTTTTTTTGCTGGAGCTGTAGCTACCTTTCTGTCTGGTGACCAAACCCTACATCTACCTGCAAGAAGCTATCAAGAATGGGTAGAAGTCTCCTAGCAGGATGGCAAAACCTTCTGCCACCTCCAGGGGCCTTTGACAGTGGAGAGTTTGTGGGGAATCTCCAGCAAGATGTTGTTCCAGGCTCTACCTGCATGATGTTTCATCTGTTTTATCAGTGTACAGCTCAAGACCCTGACAGGCCTCCTGCCTCAGTGGTGATGGAAAATAGCTTTCCTCTTTTTACTCCAATTTCCTTCTCTGCTCTGGCCCCTCCTATGTGGGCCCTATGTTTTCAGGGTCCTCCTTGCCAAAGAGTAATTGCGTTGCCTCCAAAGCAGAGGTAATGCTATGAAATCCAAGTTTTGGACACCTCCATGCAAGGTCGTAAGCCCAGCAGGTGCTCAAGTAATTTCTGCCTGGCTGGGTTCAGAAATCACAGTGGGTTTAGAGTTCGTTGCCTGATGAAAACCATGTAGCTTTGTGCTCCAGGTAGATTTGGCTTTATCCTTTCCATAGACAACTTTCTGCTGGCAGAGGCAACAGTGGGAAGGGACTTTCTCCAACAAGACTTCAAGGCAGCTGTGTGTGTTTTTCCTGCAGGGTCTGCGTCTCTGGGTGGAAGCAGCAGATGCAGGTGTTGTTGTTGTCTCCTTTGGCATCGGGATCCGAGCTCCTCCGAGTGATTTCGTGGAGAAGATGGCTGGTGCATTCGCTCGCCTCCCGCAGAGGGTGGTGTGGAGGTGAGGAGGGAATGGGATGCCTTTTAACTTGAGTTGGATGATCAATGTAGAGGAGGGGTGATTCATCTCAAAAAACAGAAATTGCTTTCCATCTCTTGATCTGATTGAATTTATAATTGTTCTCTGTGTTTCTTTTCCCTTTCTCCCCCCTCCTTTATCTCCTCCCACAGATACTTTGGGCAGAAGCCAAGAAACCTGGGTGACAATACGCTGATGATGGGGTGGCTGCCCCAGAATGACCTGCTAGGTAAGGCTGGGCTCTGTGTGTGTGCGTGTGTGCATGCTGCTAGCAACATCCCTGGAGTTTAGCCCAAACCACAGCAAAGGCATACAAGGACAACAGCACCTGTGTGGGTCTGTCTGTTGCTTGTTGCGAGTCTGATCTGTACAAAACATGGTCCTCACCTAACGCTTCTTTGAAGCTGCATCTTGCTCCCTATCTCCTTCCTCCTCCAGGCGCTACTTGGCAAGTATGAGGCTGCCAAAAGCCAGGTGTGTTCCTAAAGGGTAACAACGTCTCTGCTCAACATGCCTGTCTTTTCCTAAACATACATCAACACTGTGTGTTGAGGAGGGTGCCAGTAGCCCCATTTCAGTGTGGAAGGCACTGACTTGCTGTTGTTTCTTTGCCTGCAGGCCACCCCAACGTGAAAGCCTTTGTCAGCCACTGTGGGATGAATGGAGTATTTGAGGCAATTTATCACGGTGTGCCAGTGGTGGGATTCCCTTTCTATGGGGACCAGTTTGACATCATGACCAGAGTGCAGGCGAAGGGCATGGGCATCCTCATGGACTGGAGCAGAGTAAAAGAAGAGGATCTTTACCAGGCTATTGTCACAGTTATTTCTGACCCCAGGTGAGGCATCCAGAAGCATCGAGCTCTTACTAGTCCCTGCATACAGTCTGCACCAAGGGTGTCTTTGTGTTGACCCCTACACAGCCTGTGGTGGCTTCTGGACCAAGCATAATTGCAAGCATTGCTCAGCTGGCCAGATGTGTTCATGCCTCAAAATCCATGGAGATACTCCAGCATTTGCTGCTAGAAAGTGTGATCTAGTCCTGTTTTGACCCTGATGGTAATTTTCTTAGAAAGCTTTCTGAGATGCTGAGGCACAAACCTCTTCTCCTTTTAATGCCAGCCTGTCATCAGGGAAAGTGGTCACAGCCTCACCTTGGGATCTCCCTAGTCTTGCCCAAACAGCTTGCTGTAGAAACAGGTAGCACAGAGTGGACTGCAGGTGATACTCCATGCATTCCTTCCGACAACCAGATACTCTGCCCTTCCCTAGATGTGCTGCAGCACAGTGAGCCAGGGATCCCACTTTCTAACAGGACACATGCAACTGCTGTTGTTCGAAATGTGGTTGGACAGCTTCTTTTTTTTTTTTTTCCCCAACCTATTAGGAGCGCTCAACTACTGACCTCAGTGTAAGTTATTAAGGTGTTGCAACTCAGTACCTTGAAGGATTTGGCCAGTCATCAAGTGTGCATCTGTTGTTGCTTGATACTGGGCAAGGTCTTTGGGTGCAAACTCCCCTCAGAAAGCAACAATCCACATGAATCCACTGGGCAGGTAGTTGGAGCTAAACTGCCAGTCTTGTTAACAAAGCACAAACTAAAATACACTCTGGCTTATGCTGCTGTGGCTAACGATTGCCATCAGAGTGGCTTTTGGAGGCATATATGAAGAGAATCGTGGAAGAAATTTGCCACTCTCCCAAGGTATCATTTGGGACTTGAAAGCACCGCTGGACACCTCAGACTACTTCTCAGCTATAAGGTTCCTGTCCGAAGGATAACTTCTTGTCATCTTCCCTTGCAGCTACAGAAAAGCGGCCAAGCTTATCTCGGCTCTGCACCTGGACAGACCGATGCACGCTCTCAACAGGACTGTGTATTGGCTGGAGTACATCCTTCGTCACGATGGAGCACCGTACCTTCGCCCTGCTGTCTATGATCTCTCCTTACACGAGTACTTCTGCCTGGACATCCTGGCTCTTCTCCTGCTGTGTCTGGCCAGCATTGGATTCGTCCTCTACAAATCGGTGGTGTGGTGCAGAAGGAAAGGGGCCAGCCCTGTGTATCAGAACGGCAATTGCATGAAAGGCCACTTCACAGAAGAGAAGAAATTGCAGTAGAGACTTGCTGTATTGCAGGGCACATCCCGTCACTGTGAAACGAACTGCTGCTGTGCCAAGAAATGTATGGCACGCAGGCACAGACAGAGGTGCAAGATCTGAAAGATCAGCAGGTCTGACAGAGAAGAGAGTGGGGAGGGAGGAGTATTGCAAAAGCCTGTGTGCACACCTCTGTGTACAGCACCTGTGGGCGGGGGCACAAATTCAGGCGTGGGTGGAAGCACTTGGCCAGGATGCTGGGAATGGGGCATGGGTAGGTAGACTTCCAGGGAGGAGTGCAAGTTGTTCTCTTTGTATTGCACATTGGTTTAGATGCTGGTATTGCTCTTCTGGCTTTTTGGATCTTCTGTGGAGGTTCTGGAGGTAGGAATAGCATTTCACGTGTGGTAGACACCATTTCTCCTCTGCTTGTTACCAAGAGCCCTGGGAGTCAAAATTCCTTTATGTGCAGGCGAGGAACTGAAGTAGAGCTGTGAGCAGGGAAGGGCACTGAAAGTGCCATCTACAAGAGAATGGAATTGGTGTGATTTAAGTTCTGTGGGTAAATACTGTTCTTCCTGCTTTGATCAACCCTCTGCAATCCTGGTTGTGTTTGAACTAAATTATTATTTTTTAAAATAAAGTTGTATTCTTTCCCCTGTGGCAGTTCTCCAGTCTTGGTTTAATGTGAACCTGTGATCCTTGTAACAGGATATTATTTAAGCAGGATTAAAGTGCTTTTTCTTTCTTGTAACTGCTGCTGTGGTCTCCGCATACCTCTGGATCCCTACAAACCTCCATCAGCAATTCCTTTTTGTCTTCCCACAGGGTTTGGGCAGTGCTTTCCCTTGTCTGCCAGCATGTGACACACCCATATCAATGGAGTCTCCAAATCTCCGATAAAAGAAGAATGTGGAACAGATGCAAGTGCCAGGACCACAGGAAGAGCAGCCAGCAGCTCAGGGTCATAGGCAAAGGGCCATACGGCACATTTATAGAAGCAATAGGCGCTGCTCTTTCTGAAGAAAACAGAAATGATCACTTCAGTGTGAACAGGCATACTGTTGCCCAATGCAGGCACGTGGTATGTAGTGATACTTTTGCTTCTATTAACCCTGAGCTCTGAGGAAAACCCACACTTGGGTGGGTTGTGCAATTGCACCCACAGCATTAGCCGATGGTCCAACTGGCAGTGCCCCATGCTGAGGGTCAAGGGTGCTGCTCTGTGCTTTCGGCTGGGGCCATCTCAGCGCTGGCACAAGCTGGAGAGAAGTAACCTCGTTGCCACCGCTGCCTTCACTGGCGTTTCCAGGCTCTGCTCTTGCTGGCTATTGCATGAGTTTCTCTTGCCAGGTGAAAAGCATGTTGCCACGTGCAACCTAGTGAACAGCAGTTTGGCTGGGCTCCTGGGATGCTCTGGGTTGGGACAGTGCCCAGCTCTGACTTGGTGGCTGCTCTGAGGCCTTCCCTCCCTCATCCTTAGCTTGCAGAGGGGCTGCAGTGAAGGCAACTTTGGACGAGAATCTCATTTGCCATCCAGGAGAGATGGGAAGAGCTCATAGACCTAAGCTGGGACCTGTAACTATCCCATGGCAGAAGTCGCTCTTTCTTAAGTTTCTTGCTGCCTCCTGGGATGCCTAAGCTTACCATGGTCAGTGGTGGGCATGGCAACCCATCGGTTCTGTTCTGTAGAAGCCCCTATCTGGCTTCGTGCCCTCTGAGCTGAGGATGTGGAGTCTAATTGTCCCCAGTTCAGGGTGGGAAGAGATCAGAGCAAGGTGAGAGGCTAACAGATAGTAGGGGAACAGCAGGGATTAGAGGTAAGTGGTAGAAACACTGGCTACCTGGCACCTTTCTGCCCATGAGTTGAAATTTTAAGGTTGATGGGATTTGGGGGTTTTGGGGGATAAAAAAATACTGCCATGAGTTTTGCAGCATGCCTGTCTGTTGCCAGTTAACTGTGGTGGGTTTATTGTCATCTCCCAGAAGATGCGTGTGGATGAGGGGGTAGAGGTGTGGCATTTTGTTCAGCTCTTTGTCATCTCTGGGGTGGAAAAGGGAGATCATTATTGCTGCCAAAGTGAGAGTTTGGCTACTTAGATTAGGCTGAACATAGCAAGCGAGCTGTGAAGCTTGTGGCTTGGTGACAGCGTTGGATTGCTTTGAACTTAAAAGAAAAAAGAGAGGACAAATGCATCATGTTTGCAAACTGATGCTCTGGTAGAGTGTCTTGTCTCTGTCTCCAGCAGCCCAGCCGTGTGGCAAAACACAGTGGTGGAGGTGAGAGGCTGTTTCAGTCTGGCTGTGATGCACAGCCATCCTCTCTGGACTTGGAGGAGCTGCATCAGCCTTGCCCAGCAAAATCCTCCAGGCCAGATGTGGATCACTGGTGCTGGCACCACAGGGGAAACAGGGGTACCATGGCCTGATGGGGCCAGGGATCTGCATGTTGTTTTGCTTGCAAGTAAAAGAGCAGAGAGATATGTTTAAGACCCAAGAAGCCTGTGTGGGCTTACAAAAATGTGAGTCTATTTTCCAGCTTTCTGAGGATGATGCATTCTTCCTGTTCACAATTTCAGAAAGAAGTTCAAGCTAGCACCACATGCAGCATTAGCATGTTGTCTCCTATTAGATATGTCCTTAAATCCTTGAGCTTTCTGTGACTACTTTAATTTCAAACGTATGGTGGAGTTCAGAGGCATGTCTATCCAGGGAGTCAAAAATCTATATAGCATATTAAGAAATGATTCAACAATATGGTGAGAACTACTTGTAAAGGAGTAAAGCACAAACCTGCTCAAGGATCCTGTGAGTAAGAAGTGGATATTCAAAAAGCACCCCTGAAGTGAAAAGACTTTTCCCCAGGAAAAGCTGTGTATGGGCTTAGAAACTGTCAGCTGACACTCTCTGAGTTAGGAGGTGACTTTCTGGAAGTATTTGGATATACTCATTAAAGATGAGGGCTCTTCTAGCTTTTCCAGCTCTATTCATGTCCTCTGTAAATCTTTTCTCTTCTTATTAAACTCACAGCTTTCTCTGCTTTTCTCCTTGTTATTCTTTCAGTATTGAATACAGAAGGAAAGTATAACAAAGCCTTAAGCTAGTTATTAAGTTCAATTATTAACAGTGCGTAGCCTGTCACACACATTAAAAGCCTTGGTGGGGGAAGGGATGTAGGTGAGCTTTATCTTTCGCACAGCCCTGCCTTCAGCTCACTGCTTGATCTCTGGGCAAGGTGCCTCTCAGGTATCATGTACCCTGCTCTCTCACAGGCACTGATGTGGGCAGGTAGGGCTGTGGGGAAACTGGGGAAATTAAAACTGCGGTTTACGAGGCAGCATCAGGGAACAAGTCTTCCACCCCACCCCCCAAGGAAAAGTAGGACAGGAGTCAATGCTTTTTGGAGGGCTGAGGAAGCCTCACCCAGGAGCTGCAACCGCACCTGAGCCCTGTGCAGTGCTTCTGCCCCGCTGTCTTGCTCTTGGCAAGGCACCAGGGTAGCCTGAGCGGGATGCCGGAAGGCTGGCAGCCTGGCTGCTGTGTGCAAGGCTCCCTGCGAGGGCCCCGAGCGGCTCTGCGGGCAGGGAGGCGTTTGGGGTACACATGAGCCAGCTTTTCAGGTTCGCCCAGCCCTGGCAGCTCCTCACAAACCTGCTCTATGCATGAGGCAGAGCAGCCCCGGGAGCGGGAGCCATCCCGGCACTTGAGACACCCTGGGTTTGCAAATGAGCATGTTTTCCAGGTGATGGTTGCGCAGCTTTGCCCAGACCCTGGGCTAGGGGAGCCGGGGAGAGGGGAAGGGTGAAGTCACATGCTCACAGGGTTCCTGCCAGGACCCCTCAGCACAGCCAGAGGCAGTACCGCTGCTGGAGCATGCAGTGGGACCTGGCACTGCTCACACCCTGCTCTCCCGCAGGACCTTGCAAACAGCCTGTGAGCCGCTGCCGCTTCATCCCCAGCGCTCCTGTATGCGGGAGGGTCCCCGCGTACCCCTGGCAGCATCCCTAGGGAACAGCTGGGTTATGGGCCGCGGCAGGGCCACGTCAGCTCCCAGGCTGGTTTTTCCAGCCTGGCAAGGTGGAGACACCAAACTGTGTCAACAAAATCTGGCTAACGTAGAGGAGCCATCTCCCTCTGCAGGCAGGTGTGAAATCACTCCAGCTGTGAAAGGAAAGCCTGGAGGACAGGCTCCTAGAAAACGATGATTTTGCCTCACCCTCCCCCTTATTAAATGACAGTGAGCAGAAAGCACCTCCATGCCAGGAACCCCTTCTCTTTGATGTGCGGCTCAGCCCCAGCTCTGCCCATGGACGTCTCCCTTATCGTCCCCATGCACCTCTGTGATGCTCTGGAGATCATGGGCAATGCCTTCCTCTGACGCTTTCACATGGCAAATACTTCCCACAGAGGAAAGGAATGAGCCTGAGCCCTGCGGATGTCCGGTCCCCAGCATGGTCATTTGCCACTGTTGGAGCGGGCAAGTCGCCCTGTCTCTGCTGGGACCTCCCTGGGACTGTCACCACAGGTGGAGCTGCACAGAAGAGCTTGCTCCTGACATGTGTAACCACCCCTGTTCCCAGGGGCAGGGAATTCTCAGATTGATGCAAAGTTCCCAACCCTGAGCCTATTTGAGAAAGGAGGTTTCGTTGGGGGAATGGGCTGTATTCCAGTGGTGGGAATTACCTGTCTCACCAGCTGTGTTGCAGGGGCTGGAGTCTTTCAGGCTCCTGGAGTTACAAGTCATCTCCAGGCTGTAGCTCTTTGCTGCTGTGGTGTCACCCCAAGGGGCAACATGTGGGAAGGGATATTCCAGAATAAAGCACTGCTCTCCCAAGCATCAGTCTGCAGATTGCTATTCCTTGTTCCTGGCACAGAAAAGCCAGCCACAAGGTCCCAGCAAGGTGTGTAAGGGACGATGTGACACAAGCTACTAGTGGTACCTGAAAGGAGTACTCCCACTGTCCCACCTAGGCAGTGGTGTCAGGCAGAGACGGGAGGTGGAGGCGAGCTGCAGAGCAGCAGGCAGTGGCTGTGGGAGCCTCCTTTGCGGTTGTCTTACAGAAAAAGCCTGCTTGATCACACTGTGTGGGGACCCTGCAGCAGCACTTCCTTGGGGTGGTCTGTTCCCTCTCCTGGTACTGGAAGTGAGAGACATTCCACCTGCAAATAGGGCAAAACTTTTGGACAGTGAGGTGAAGAATTTGTGGCAGGCTTTAGTGAATGCACCAACACTTTGGGGCTTGTAAATCAGATTTGGTGACTTTCAGAGAACAGAGATGTAGCATAAATTACAGGTCACAGCGTGCATCATCCTAGGGGTGCAGGAGGGTATGTGAACGGGCTACTCCTGGTCGGGGTGCAGGAAGAACTGGATGCTCTACGAGGCTCAGGGATCCCAGTGTGATGGCAAGGGCAGCAGAACAGCACCTCCTTGCCAGGACCAGCCAGACCACAGGAAGGGAGAAGCTCATGCAGGACTCTGACACTGACAGCAGCCCCTGCTTCTCTGGAGAGTAAAGGAAGCGAGTCCCGAAGGCAGTGCAATGGAAAGCAGCTCTTCTCCTGGGTGCTCAGGCAAGGCATGATCTCAGACAACAGACCCCTGGTCCTTCCCAAGCTGTGCTTTGGAAGGACTCCCTGAAGGCTTGCAAATGGCAGGGAGACATTACACACACCACCGGTGCTCCTGCACCACCCAGCTGGCCAGGAGCTGGGCACAGTGCCTTTCAGGACAGCTGAGGGCAGCCAATTGCTTCAAATAGCTGATGGGTCTACTGGCGTTCAGAAAGCTCCTCCTTCAAGCTCTTCTCTCTTAACTGAGGTACTGCTGCTGGGTAAGATACCTCTCACCCTCCAGCTGAGCCTGTTTACACCGAGCAGGGCCACTCTACCTGCTGCTATAAAAGACTCGAGGTAGGATGCAGCTGGGGTTAGTTCATTTTCAGTTTCTTACAGCTATCCTTGGTGGTGTCTGTAGTAGTGGTTGTGTAGCAGACTTCTGAAGGAAATTTTTTGAGTTATTGTCTAATAACAAATTTGTACCAGTGCTCCGGTAGTGGTGCTGTTGACTAAACTTTGAATTCAGTTGTACACATTTGAAGGAAAATTTCTGAGTTATTGTCTAATAAATTTGTACCAGTGCTCCGGTAGTGGTGCTGTTGACTAAACTTTGAATTCAGTTGTACACATTCTTGGAAGGCAAGCTCTTCTGAGGTCAAACTGCATGCTAGTGTAAAACTCAGCAATCTCAGTAAAGAGCTTTGCAGAGTTGAGTTTTTTTCTTTTATTGGTAATCCTGGAAGACTAGAGTGATCCTGCTTGATTGTGAAGAGATGAGTGTGCTCCAAGTGCTATGTAGAACAATTTAGCAGTAGTTCAAAGGAAACAAGATGGCTTCTTGTTTCTATGAAATTGGAGAGATCAAGGAAGTTTGGAGGAGTTACCGGAAACAGAATGGTAGCTTTCATGAGAGTTAAGGAAAGTCCCATATATCTAATGTCTGCTTTTAGAAAAGTATGTCAAGTAATAGAAGAATAGTAGCTAAATCTTTTTGAAAGTAACACAGATCAACCTGTGCAGTTTGCTAAAAAAGAGTAAAAAGGGAAAAAAAAAAACAACCCCACCAACATTACATGTTGTGCGAGTGGTAATCTTGGTGTTACAATCCCAGTTACACGATTTCAACAGAGGCTTCAGCTGCAGTTAAACTTCAGTGCCCTTTGTACAAAGCTTTGGGTGAGATGATCTATTGGTTCAAGCAGTGGTAATGCTGGATTTTGGACTCTAGGCAGGGAAACATTAACAGCTGTGAACCCACCAGTGGGCTGCTATTAAGGCTAGTCTTTTTAAAATCTAAATTGACTGGGAAGAAGGGCTGGATGGTTAACTTTCATTAAAACTAAAGTGGCAAGAAGCTAAGAGCCTCAACAAGAACAAAAGAGGGTGAAAAAAAGTGGTCTTAAAAATGAGTTGCTTTGCTCTTTTGTCTCTTGACTTGCCCCCTGCATCAGCAGTGAGGGATGGTATGAAAGACGTTTTGGCACCAGAAGAATGAACACAGCTGAGAGTAACTACAGATAGCTAAAAAATTGGCTAAATTAGGATCAGGCCTGGAAGAGTTTCAGAGGAAGTCTGAAATAATTAATTGTAAGCAGCACAGCTGGGAAGTTACAAGTAGCATAGGGCCAGAGCCAGCATGGGGCGGGGAGAGCACTTCAAGCCATGCATGAGTCTATGCCATGCTGCTGGCACTGTCCACAACCACCTAACAGCAAAAATATCCCCCTTCTTGTCCTAGGTGTGGCTGAGGTGGCCTTCAGGGCCATGTTCTTGTTTCAGAAGAAACATGTTTTCATAATGCCCCCAACCTCTAGACCTTTGTGCACTCCCTTGGCTCTGGATCTAAAGCTGCTTTCCCATTCGGCCTTAGCTCCTCAGAGTCAAATGGGCCATCCTTCCCTGCCTGTAGTTTGGGTTAGGAAGCGGGGAGGAGCTGAAGAATCAACTGCAGACCTTTTGGGCAGTGCACAGATGCTTTTCGTTTTGGATTACAACCTGTCCATGGTTTGCCAGGACTCCCCAGTAGGAAATGGAGCACCTATCTTGTAAGAAAAGGTTGAATCAGATCAACCAAGTGTTAATCCAAAGGTTTGAAGACTGTCCTTCTTCGCAGGTCATGGCTTGCCAACCAAGGAATCCTCTGACTCTGTTAGTTCAGTGCCAGATAAAGAACAAGAGTGGGCTCTCGTTACCAGGTCTTTCCAAAGATGTTTCATGAGCTGCAAAAAAAGCTGCAAAAAAGAAGAAAAGTAGCTGGCAGTGGCGAGCAAAGCTTTATCAGGGATTAAAATAGTCTTTGAGACAGAATCAAGTAGGATGAATGCTGAAGTTTGGATTTTTTTTTAAATTCTCAATTTTAATTGAGAAAAGGTAGGAAAGAGCTCTGGTTACAGGAATAGCATTTTAGTCCCACTTCTGTAGTCAGCAGATTTTACCAAGCCAAGTGCTGAGCTTTTGGTTTGCTGTCTCAACTTCACCTGGGATTGGCAAATACACAGAGACTCTGCAGCTCCGACAGGCTTCAACTGGAGGAAAGAGGTGATGTTTTGAGTGTGTCTGGTGCTGGTGTAATTTCTACTAGCCCTAAGTGCGTATGACCTAACTGGGCTTTGGAGCAGGAGAGTGATGAAGTGGAGAGAGGCAGACATAGAGCCACTGGTAAGGTCTGGCTGCATGAATGACTCCGGGGATATTCTGTTTGGCTTAGCAAAGGAGGAGGTGCTTTGTATCATAGAACCATAGAATGGTTTGGGTTGGAAGGGACCTTAAAGATTATCTAGTTCCAACCCCCCTGCCATGGGCAGGGACACCTTCCACTAGACCAGGTTGCTCCAAGCCTCATCCAGCCTGGCCTTGAACACTTCTAGGGATGAGGCATCCACAGCTTCTCTGGGCAACCTGTTCCAGTGCCTCACCACCCTCTCCGTGTGGTGTTTGAGAATGGAGGGTGGAGAGCTCTTATACATCATAACTAATGTAGGCAACTTACAATGACAATTTAGTTAATGCGATGGTGTTGTTATTGTGCTGTGGTTTATTTTACTCTTGTTTAAAGCACTGAACCTGTCCTGGCTGAGAAGTTCTGAATGCTGTTTCGTACAAAGTGTCTCTTTAACAAACAGTTCAGAAAACACCAATAGGTACAGACATGAATGTCTCTAGATGTTTTTTTTTTAAATTCAGCCTGAGCTCTGAGACTTCTGTGACAAAGATGTAGCTGATCAGATTGTTTGAAGGACACCTTCCCTCTTAATCAGAAGTTCTTCAGTGGGATTTTTGTACACGTATTTGTTCAAGAACTTGTCAGGTAGTCAGATTGGTCTTCAGACTCTGAATTTTCACCTGTGAAAGCAGACCTTAATGAGTTAAACTGACAAATTCTCTACCAATATCAGGTTCTCTGGACTCTGCATGTCTATTCAACTGTTGTTTTCAGAATGAAGTTTGAAGACACAGCAACTCTAGGCAAAATCCCAGCTGCTCAATTAACGCACTTGTCTTAATCACTGTTTCCAAACACCAGTTGGCCTACTTACAGGCTTCAAAGAACAAGAGGTTTTGTAAACGGTACATGCTCCCACAGAGCCAACAAGAAAGCTCCTTAGAGGTGATTTTCATCATCGGTGTTTCACATGGGATTTGTAACCTTTATCTTGGAGCTGTGATAGCATTCATCTGAAGGGTGATTGCAGATTATGACATCTTTGGGTTAATAGCTTTTGATGTTACGATCATTTTGTTTAAAACCCTTAGGACATTAGCTATTCCTTATGTTATTTTCTCCTTGGAGATGTTTCACTGTGGCAAGAGCAACTAGGTCAGGGAGCAAGACATAACTTAGATAACTAGTAAGGACTCTGAGTAGTCCCTTCTGAGAGTCCTCATCCTCCCATTTAGTGTGTCTGCTTTGGTTTTGTCCTGTTTGGGAAACTCTGTCTTGCCTGGCAGGGGGAAAGCAGTCCCATTCAGCGTGTTCCCCAGAAGCAGTCTGTCAGAGTACATATGCATCAAGGAGACAGTGCTTTGGCTGGGTCTATGCAAAACTGTTCTATAATGTCCAACTTTCTTGATCATCATGCATGTCCTTCAGAAGGACCATGCCAAAACACTATACAGACATAAGGGCTGCTTCTTCTGGCTGTATCTTGTCAGGCTAAAGAAGAGACATTATCGCTGATCTGTCTCTTGATGGCTGCCAGGCAAACACCATTCGGGGAGCTGCAAGGAAGGGCTGCTTCCTCTGGTATCGTGAAGAATTTGAACCCAAACTCTTTGTAACAGCCCATTTGGGTGACTCCTGCAAGGAAATGCAGCTGACCTGAGAGGGGGGATGCAGGAGGATGATGGATGGACTGCTTGCAAGGAGCAGGGGATCCTCTCTTCTCCCTGGGCCTGGGGACCCTGCTTCTCCACGGGAGGAGAGCTAGCAGCTCAGGAGTCTCAGGAAGGAGCACAGCCAGCCTCCTGCCTGCTCCTGCTTTTGCGGAGTGAAGGGCCTGTTCAGTGGGTGATGTCTCTCTGTGCTTTCGTGGGCTTTTGCTCCCCCCTAATGGCCAAATTGCTGAGAGCCCTTTTGCTGGAGACCGTGGTGTTAGGATCTCTGGTGACTGTGCCAGAGGGTGCCCCTGTGCTAGCAGACCTGTGAGGCACAGAGCCGACTTCAGCTCCAGGCAGGCTCACAGTTACCCAGCACTGCACTGGGGATGGGTCCAGGGTCTCCCCCATCTCTTCCTGATGCCCCAGTTGCTGGGGTTTACCCTCCGTGTTTTCTCTTTGATCTCCCAAGAAATGCACCTGTGTCATGGTGGCTGGGAGGAAGGGTCCAGCTAAACCTGGGAAAGAGGGGCAATGCACAGAGTCTTTCCTGGGTCAGTGCCACCTCCTGCCTGCGCCACTAACTGAAGCTCTCCAATATTTGCACTGCAACTCTTCCTTCTCATTGGAACAAGTTATGCCCACTCCCTGGTTTTACCCAAACCAGCTATAAACAGTGTTTTGCAGACTGGAGCCAGTGACGCCTCCATCTACACAGAAATGCATGTGTTCAAAAAGGTCCTCAGAGTTGCCCACATCTGAAGTGCCAGAAAACAGAAATATCTCATTTTGCATTGGCTTTTGCATCTCAGGATTATCATAGAACACTTTGGGTTTGAAGGGTCCTTTAAAGGTCACCTAGTCTACCCCCCCTGCCATGAGCAGGGACAACTTCAACTAGATCAGGTTGCTCAGAGCCCTGTCCAGCCTGACCTTGAGTGTTTCCAGGTATGGGGAGTCCACAACCTGTGCCAGTGTTTCACCACTTAAGTTGGTCATAAGCTGTGTGTTAGCTGAATGTAAGCCTAGCAGCCCAGGGTAGTTTCTTCAGCGTCCTCTGCTGAGTTCTTTGGTGCAATATGTTTTAAACCTAGGTTGGTTTGCAAAGTTAGGGAGTCATCCAGGAGAGAAAGTTTGTTTCCTTATCCTTATAATTTCTTCCCACTTCTTAAACCTACTTAAACCAAAGTGCAGTGTGTGTAACAAAATCATGTCTCACTTGCCATGCCACCTCTGTTGACATCAAAAGGGTTAAAAGATATTTTGATCAAGAACACAAGGATTGTTCTTTGTTTTCATAGTGTGGTCAGTGTGGTGGAGAAGCTGCCCCTAGGAGGGCCCATGTACAGTATCATATTCTCTGCAGCTGAGGGGGACATACAGAATCAGGGCATTACCCTAAGCTTTAATGAAAGCTTGTGATGCTTGTGCAAGGAGATGCCTCAATGGCTTCCACTCTGCTCTGATGTGTAAGCCACAAGTAATGATCACAGGCAGTAGGACAAGTTGATTTGGAGGTGGTTATGTGCTGTCTTGGCCCGCTCACTCTTGCCTCCTGTGCAGAAAACTGGCTCTGCTCTGCACTAGTGGGGACAGCAGCGTAGCTCAGACCAGCGTGGGTTTGTGTGCACTCCCTCTCATCGAGCAGAGACTGTCAGGGCTCTCTTATTAAAGGCCAACCTGAACTGGCATGTCCTATCTGGAATTAAAATAAATAAACCAATTTTTATACGTCAGCTACTCTGTCTCCTTGTTTCTATGTCTGCATCTGTGTGGAGCAGGTAGGTAACTGGTGACAGTACAGCTACAGAGTCAGCTAGTTCACCAAGGTCTTTACTTGCTTGTTGCCATGTTGCTCCACCCCTGTGCTGATAATGTTTTGCCACTCTCCTAGTTAGTGTAGCTGCCTTCTTGTCTCCCCCTGCACACCCACTGTGGTGAAGTCCTCCTACAGACAGGTCTGTACAGCCTCTTTCATGCCACTTGCTACAGAAGTGATTAAACTGCAAGGCCAAGAAACCACAGAGGCTTGATGTTGTTTATCTTCTCTAAAGATCAGTTTTGGTTAATTTGTCTGTGAGACTCTTAAAGAGATTACCCACTCTGTCTTCCTAGGAAACACTTCCTGCATGTTGGATCATACCAGGATTTGACATGCTGTTACTTGTCCTGGATGGTACCTGGAGCCTTTCACAAACACCTATGTGCTTTTTCAGGCTTGGTGGAAGTCAAATGTGCTATCCACCGGCAAAGCAGTCAATTTGTTACTTACTGTCCTGATACAGCAAATTAATTAAGGCTCGGGGTATAAAATGTGAGATTTGGACAAAAGTCAGTCTTGTAATCTTGTCCGCATGGCCAACAACTACAGGTGATGCTCAGTCACCGTATCAGAAACTAGTCCTCTCTCCACACGTCCTGGTGAAAAAGTGTTGGTCTTGTTCCCTTCTGGAAGGAGGCCCCTGGGGAGAGCTGCCAGCTGCCTGCTCAGGTGGTACCAAACCGCTGCAGTCACAACCTCCTCCTGCACCTCACCCGGACATGCCACCACCTCAGAGACAGACAGACCCACCTGCTCTAGGAAAGGCACCGTTCTTGTTCACGTGGCATGAAGCAATTTCAAAATGAAAAATGCCACTCCTGACCCCAGGACTACATTAAGAATAAGAAATTATGTCCACATCAGCACCTTTTCTACTCTGCTAATCCAACTTGCCCTTCCATCTCCCAGGGGGTATTTAGAGACTCTTCCTCTTGCACTCTGGTGTCTTGCATAAAGGAGGTCTTGTTTAACAATTGCTGAAGCGTAGGCCAAACAAGCCGATATTTTGTAGTCCATCAAGCAGCCAACCACTGTACTCCATCTAAGAGGGGTAAATCCACAGCCAATATGCAGGCAAAGGAGTCGGCAACAGTGAAACCGTTGTCTACAGCATGGGGAGGGATAAATTTATAAGGTGCTCAATGTGGCTTTGCTGCTGAAGAAAGAGACTGAATGTCAACTTGTGCGCATTTGAAGCTGGAGCAAAAGATAACCTGCTTGTGTGACTGTGCTGCCTAAGTTCTGCTCCTACCCTTGGCTTTACTGGTGGCTACACCCAGTCTTCCAGTTTGTGGAGGCCCTTGCAACAGATGAAAGTTGCCTTCAGCATGTCCCTGTGGTGTTGGTGTTCTGTTTGGTGATGCTACTGCCTAAAGTGGGGGATGCAAGATGAAAGACAAGTGGTGTGACCTTCCCAGAAAGTTCTCTAACTCATGCTGGATAGTTGCAGAGCTGCAGGGACTGCAGGTGGGAATGTGAGATCTTCAAACACCTGTTGCTTTCTACTACAATTTTTTTTGTGTGTCTACTAATGAAGTCTGCGTGTGCATCTTTCACATGCTGGCTAATCCTCATTATAAATTCTGTTCTGTAAAAGTGTTTGCTGAAACAAATACGACACTTTATCTGATCATTTGTAGGTCGTGACCATGACACTCCAGCTGTAAAACTGCTGTAACCTACAGCAGAGTCTTTCTAGGAAGTCTTTGCTTAGCCCAGTCTCCCAGCATCTACAGGAATATCCCCTTTGAGACTAGTTGACTGTCGTCAGAGATAGCTAGTAAAGGTATTAATAGTTCACAATCAATAAATTAGAAAAATGTCTGCTGATAAGCAGGAAAAGTATACGTTTATATATACTATTGGGGTGTAATCTTGGAAATACTCTTCCTCTGGCAATACGTTAAAGAAAGTTGCCGTTTTGTGCTACAATGAAAAAAGAGCCTTACGCTTTTTCTCAAGTTTTAAGAAACTACAGGAAACAGGCTTGAAACTCATCAGGCCTGAAAGATAACCTTGACCCTGCGCTAGTGGTAACTTCAGGGCATCTACTCAGAGAGTGCTCCACAGTCAACGAGAATGGATCTGTTGCCGTTTTGTGTTACATGGCAAGAATGTTAGAATGAAAAAAAAGCCTCACGCTTTTTCTCAAGTTTTAAGAAACTACAGGAAACAGGCTTGAAACTCATCAGGCCTGAAAGATAACCTTGACCCTGCGCTAGTGGTAACTTCAGGGCATCTACTCAGAGAGTGCTCCACAGTCAACGAGAATGGATCTGGGAATGTTCCCTTTTCAGCTCAAAGAGGAGCCTTGTAGGAATGTGCAACCACAATCTCATTGCTCATACTTCCTTAATCATCCTTAAATAATTAAGGTTATTGCTGTTAGAGGAAAATTATCTTGGAGCAACCTATGTGGAGTGGAGGAGCATAAAGAATGTGTAAAGAATGCAGTGATTCCAGCATAGGCTCTGTGTAACAGCAAATTAATGGGACAGCAAGTTCTGCTCTGTCCTTTCATGTTACGCACTAGCAAAAGTTTTTCATCTGAAAATGGTAGTATAACTGCCAAAAAAATTTTTTTTTTTTTTTTAATTAAACAGGGCAGCTAAAGATTTTAATGCAGGAAAACTCAGCAAAGCATTGGAGCTCGGTTCTACTGAGGATGCAAGCAGGAGAGGTAAGGGAAGAATGACAGGGAGGAGACTGTGCAGCCCTCCCATCGGGGTAGGACCTCCTGGGGGCTGGGAACTTTTCTGCCAATCCATCCTGGCAGGCTGCTGGGTTGGGAAGTACATTTCACGGGGAAGGAACCACCCCAGCATAAGGAGGGTTTACTGAGAGTGTCTTGTAGGGACTTTCTCTCCCCCTCCAAGAGGCATTGCAACTTGGTGCTCCTCCAGAACAAGGGTACCCCCTTTCCAACATTTCCCGGAGGACTTGCCTTACCCTGCCTGCGCTGCACCCTCCCCAGGGAATGCAGGCTGTGGGGCCAGCATCAGCCTCTTCACTCTCCTGTTCTCTCTGGCTCAAAAAGAAAATAAATTGCCCAGATCTGTGCAGGGGAAGACACTGATTTCTCCTGTGTTTTATGCTGCTGCTGTTTGGCAAGCTGTCTGGAGCGCTGAGCTCTGGGTGTGAGGAAAGTAACGGTGCTTGCTGGGGCTCAGGGAGCTAATAACAGCATCCTCCTTCCCCAGGTGAGTGCTATTTCCCTGAAGCTCTGTGGAAATTACTCCTCCTGGTACTCTGTGGAGAAAAGTCCTTCCTAGGTGTTGCTGGTGAGCCGAAATATCTAGGAGGTCTGTTTTTTGGGGGGATGTATCTTGAGTTTTTCTCTATTTTGTTCTTTTTGACTTGGAAGGCACAGACAGCAACTAGCTGCCTCCCTTGTGCGGGAGTTATTGCTCGGGGGCAGCCGTGGTCCCGCCTGAAGGTGCCTTCGGGGACCCTTGTGCAGTTGGAGCGGTTTGGCTTGGGGGCGGCCGAAGGGGTGCGGGGAGCACGCCGGGTGCCGGGGAGCATCCCGGCAGGTCTGGCA
>NW_010271332.1:0-4120 GCF_000690775.1 Eurypyga helias
ATTTAAATTTAATTGATTAAATTTAATTTAATTCAGTGTTTTCTGGTTTAAGTTGACCTAAATGCAACACTGATACAAATTAAAGGAACAATCTTTGATACTTATCTTAAACTAAGTTTTATATTTTTCTTCAGTCAAAATCATGGTCTTGGTCTCCAAACAAATGGGGTTTTCCTATTAACAGGAAATTAATAATTAGGCTTTTTAAAAAAATGTGACATTAAATAATTCACATATCATCTAAAAGCACTGAAAAAGTCTTCCCCTTTTAAATGGAAAACTTTTGTACAGTTATTGTTGGTCATATCTTCATGTTCTCTTCAAACAAAGGCAATGCAGAACAACTCAGGGAATCCGTATAGGTGGAGAAGTGATTGGCAGGGCAGCCATCTTGCTGGAAAGGACCTGGGGATTACAGTGAATACAGGCTGAATTTTTACTCAACAATACACTTCTATGGCAAACAAGGAAAACCTCATGCTGAACTGGAACAGAAAGAGCATGACTGGCAGATCCAGCGAACTTATCACCTCTCTGTTTGGAACAAGTAAGGGTGCACATTGAATATTGATTGTAGTTTTGCACCCCCAGAGGTCTGTGGAGAAAGTGGAAAGAAGGCTGTCAGGCTGGATGGGGTGCATGGTCTAGGAGGTGCGGTCAGGTTAGCTGGATTTGGGTAGCCTGGTAACACTGTGCCTGAGTTGATTTTAGAGTAGCCTACAGTTACCTGAAGTTTGTTTCAGAACTGAGGCAGCCAGACTCTTCTCAGTTGTGCTAGACAATACAAGGGGCAAGAGCACATTGCATCTTGGGAAGTTTACATTGGACAGTAAGAAAATATTGTTATCTAGGAAGTTAGTGCAGCCTGTAACCAGAAGAGGTTTCTCAGAAAGACTGTGGATCTCTGTTCTTGGGGGCTTTAACATTTAGATAGATAAAGCCACGGCTGACTGGTGTAGAATTGGAGAAAGTCCTGGACTGATCAGGGAAATAAAAGATCATCTAGTTCCAACCCCCCTGCCATGCACAAGGACACCTTCCACTAGACCAGGTTGCTCAAAGCCTCATCCAGCCTGGCCTTGAAGATGACCAGAGATGAGGCATCCACAACTCCGCTGGGCAACCTCTTCCAGTGCTTCACCACCCTCTCTGTGAAGAACTTCTTCCTGATATCTAATCTAAACCTCCCCACTTCCAATTTAAACCCATTGCCCCTTGTTCTGTCCCTACAGGCCCTTATAAAAAGTCCCCCTCCAGCTTCCTTGTAGGCTCCCTTCAGGTACTGGAAGTGTGCAATAAGGTCTCCCCAGAACCTTCTCCAGGCTGAACAAGCCCAACTCTCTCAGCCTGCAACTCTCTCACCCGGTCCCCGTAGGAGAGGTGCTCTAGCCCTCTGATCATCTTTGCCACCCTCCTCTGTATTCGCCTCAGCCGGTCTATATTCTTCTTATGTTGAGGGATCCTTTTACTATGATCATAAAAAAATTCCTCAAATCAAAGTCCTTAAAGGAATCGCCTATAGAAGAGATCTTTCTGCTTAATAAATTCCACTGGCAAAGAGATTGATTCTCTATACACGTATCTACTATATTATTTAATATCTTCACATTTTTACTGATTTATTTCAAGTGGCCAGCCTTCTTCGTTATTGTCTTTACTGGCAGACTACCTGTTGCTGGTGACACAAACAGATAGAAGGTAACAATGCCTCTGAATCAGGTGATGATGCTTTTATTGAGAACAGATTCTAAAGGTAATGTCTGGCATCTTACGAATCACATAGTTCTTTGTCTCTTTCCTCTTAATTGTACAAAACTTCCAAAGAGTTGGAGTGAGGATCCTGCAAATTTTATTTCAGTATAAGTTTTAAAGATCTGAAGTTTTAAAGGTCATAAAGATCTTCATCACAATGTACCAGACAAGAATTATTCAATGGCCTAGAGTTACGTGTCCCAATGTTCTGACTCCTTATTCCCATTAAAAAAAAAAAAAAGGTGAAAATATTTTTTGGCATGTATATGACAACAGCAAGATTAAATGAGATTAATGACTTAATTTCCACAAACTCTTGGATAGTCTGCCCCAAAAAAAAAAAAAAAAAATCATCCATATGTGGTGGTATTATCACTGTGTTTCTCAATTTTGGCTTATGATCAATAAAATAATTTTCAGACATAACTGGACTAATGCTTCCACTTACTCCAGATGCTTTTCTACTTAGATTATTCTTGAAAATGCCACTAATGGGCTTTTACAAAGATTTATGCAGCCATATAATCCTTTCTGTGTAGAACGTTATTGTCAGTGCAAAAATGCAGTTCACCTCTAGCTAAGGCTGGAAAATTACAAAGAACTTTATATAATCTTCCATTTGGAAAATGCTCTAAGCATACCACATTTAAAGCTACATTGGCTTCTTCTATGAAATCTCTGCTAAATTCTTGTGGAGAATGTAAACACTGACTTTTACTTATACCAAATAGTATACTTGAACAGAAATAGCCTGTCAGAAATTTTGCTATTGCTGGTAGAACAAGTTAATATTAATTAAGAATAATACCAAGATTTGGGGTCAAAAAGGCTTTGCATTTCAACTTGCAAGTCAGCATTTTAAAAGTATTCTGTAATAATGAATACCATAGTATTTCTCAATACTTTAGGTCTGGGAGTCAACTCTGAGATGAATAACGGATGCAGAATGAAGTACTTCTGTCATATGAAGAGCACCAAGACAATGAAAAACATGCATTATTCTTACTCATCTAGGATATGAAGTTATAAATTTACATGTTCAAAGGACATATAAGCTACATACTGAGACTTGGATCTTGCCCTGCACCACACCCCCCACTCCACCCTGCCCCCACCCCCCCGCCCCCAGCAAATGAGAATATTTCTTTTCTGGATTAATGATTAGGGTTAAGTACCAGCAGTCATTGACTCATTGATAGCTTCTTTTGTGTTCCAGAATAGAGGAATTTTCATCTATAGTCTAAAGGATATTATAATTTTTAAAGTTAGCAGAACAGTCAACAACTCTAGATTGAAAGGATTAAAATATATCTCCTGGTTACATTGTGGAGAACAGAAAACTCTAACAGAACTGTCTGAATCTTAAAAAGACCACAGGGAGAGTTTCAAATGTAAGGTTGTATACATCATCACACCATGATCCCCTTTGATGCTAACAATAAGTAGGATGAAGCTCTTGTGTGAAACTGTACAAACATCCACACAGCTATTAGCTGAAACATGAAATAACTGTATTGAAGTAGCAGGTGTGATTTATGGCTTACTTTTGGAAAATACTTTTTCTTTCTTTCTAGTTTGGATTTTTTTTTTTCTAATGCTAACATTGAACTGTAGTGAAGAGAGAGATCAGAAAAACCATCACAGTACAATGTTTCCTGTTTCCAAGACCTCGACAAGCAGTAAATCCAGATATTGAACCATTCTCACACATTCATCAGCACACAAGAGTTTTAAGGTACTCAGTATGCAGCCAGTTTTATAGTGAGCTGTGTGGTATGTTTGATTTGTTTTACGGCAGATAACATGATAATAGCATGGAAAAAACCACACTGCAGTCGCAAATGTAAGCTAGTTTATCCCTGACACACGGCTGAGCATTGGAGAAGAATTCTTGATTTTTCAGGAGTCTCTCACAATTTGTAACAGTGACCAACATGGACTTTTGAAACTGTACATTTTCATACAAAGCTAATAGGAGACACTTGTGGTACAATGTAAATATTATCTTTCTTTTTTCTTTTTTTTTTTTAATTAACATTGATTTGCAGTCCTTGGAGGAACGTTCAGTGAACATGATATTTTTGATAACTTTACTCATGGCTTTTTACTATTTCATTCCTTGCATTCAACTTTTTGGCGTTTGTCCATTAGGAAAATACCAGTGGAAGCAGGAATCCTTTTCATTTTTCTAAAATCCACTTCCCTCCTTCATCCCAGAAACCTTCACAAGATTAGTTTGTGGTATAATTATATTCATATATTATATTTAAAATCATGCTAGTTGCATTCAAGAGGTAGGTAGCTGTAACTAGAGCGTTAATCATTCTGAATGCTCTCATCAGTAGTATTCATAGAATCATAGAATGGT
>NW_010271333.1:0-10402 GCF_000690775.1 Eurypyga helias
GCCGGAGTTAAACCACAACAAAACCATAATGCAAAGAGCTGCCACGCACTTGGCATCTTCCTAGCAGGTCAGACACACGGAAGGAAAAGGCTTGCTAAGTGTTCCAAAAGGATGGCTCAGTTGAAAGGTTCTCCTCCAAGGGAGGAGGCAGCCCATCACCAGGATTAGCTCCCTCACCACAATGCTTCTGGATATCCCAAATACTTCACCTCATTTTTAGCAAAAAAAGATCTTAATGAACCAAGTACCTATTAACACAGACATGTATAAAGATGTGCACGTGGAAATGTATTTAGAAAAGCACACACAATGTTTTACCCTCTGAAAGATAACGGAGTACGTGTCTGTGTACAAATTTGTTTCCATTTATATCCTTCTTGTATGATATCTGCCCATCTGGATAGAGGGAGAGCTGCAGATACTGCTTTATCTTTCATTCAACATGTGAAGCAGTTCATGCGTTTTTCTAAATAACTTCTGTTTTAAAACCAAAATACCCTCTACTACTATCAGTGCCTTGGAAAAGAGCCATTTTAGCAACCGAGTTTTAGTTGTTCTTTTCTAACGATAAGAGCAGTAATAATGGGATTTGTTGTGTCAGTACTCAAGATAATGTCTTGGCAGAATACCAGGAGGCAGGTGTAGGAAACCACACTATAAACCTGGTTGAGATGTTAAGACATTCTGAATAGTGAATTTTCTGTGAGTATAAGTAAATCTCATTTATCAAAGTAGCAATTGTGTCTTCTCTCTTCACCTCTGCTTATTTTGGGTATTTCTGATGTACTCACATAGTTGTGTTTAAGTGCCAGACAATAATTACATATAGGAGTGGGTGTGAAGAGCAACATTTTCACAATCGCTTTCAGTTTAGTTTTCACACTTTGCGCTGGTGTTTTTTTGGTAGCGTTCTCCCCACCCCCTAACCTCCCACCCCATTTTTCTCCTCTACGTTTTTTTTTATATATACTGCATTTTCATGGTTACAGACAGATCTTGGGGGACTTGACAGAATATGTTAAAGACATCCACAATGTAACTTTAGATGGTTACTTTGGGAATCTAGAATTTATTTCTTCTAGGTCATAATTTTTTCTGGAAATTGGACACTTGTTCCCATCTCTACCAAAATACAGTGGAAGCTTCCCATTCCCTGCCATGCTTTGCTCAGAGTAACTGTAGTAGGAAAGCCTTGTTAGCTGCATGCAATATTGTAACATACCCAAAAAAAACAACCCAATGTATTTGAAATTGCTCCTGCTTTTTACTGATTGCATAATGCACCATCTATAAACTGCTCAATAAATAAGTGGCAACACAAATACTTCAAACTCTAATATAGCTCAAGAGAGAAAAGAAAAAAAAAATCAGAGATGTTGTGAGACAACAGAGAGTTAGAAATGAAAGCAGCCAAGGAGGTGTTGGTTTCAAGGCACGGTGGAGACAGCAAAACATTGCACAGCACATAGTTAACACAGCAGGGCACGGGGACCAGCAAAAGAGCAGGAATTTAAAGATAAATTCTCACTCATGTTTTACCAGAACAACAAAACAACAGCTCCTAGCTGACCAAGCCGTGCTGAAATAGGAACACCTACACGAACTACAAACACACTTATACAAGAACAAAGAATGAATGAGAGAAGGAAGTTTTTTAGGCTGATAAAAATCAGAGTTTGAAACTAGACACTTATTTACACAGTGACTCCATAGTTCAGAAGAATTTGGATAAGCGCTGCTGCCTTTGATCCCCCTCTCTCATCTTCCTGAGAGTAACATGTCAGAGACATCACATTTCAGTATGGGAAGAAGGTGGTTCATCACTACTCCCACTGTTCCACAGACAGGATGGAGAAAGTTTTAATAATGGAAAAATTAGGATTTCAATTTAATATTTTCTGGGGAAAGTATGTCCATTTAAGAGGACAACATTTTTTTGGAAAAAGAGGGAGGATTTGGTTCTGTAGGACTTGCTGCATTTCTTTGTGGAAGCTGTTAGCTGTCCCACCACGTATCTGCATTGTGGTTCAGCCCCAGCCAGCAACTAAGCATCACACAGCCACTCGCTCATCCCCTGACCAGGTCGGATGGGGGAGAAAATCGGGGAAAAACCTTGTGGGTTGAGATAAGATCAAGTTTAATAGGACTGCAAAGGGAGAGGAAATAACAACAACAACAATAATAATGGAATATACAAAAGTGATGCACAATGCAACAATTGCTCACCACTCAGTGATCGATAGCCCATCCCTGAGAAGCAACATCTCCCCTTCCCCAGCCAGCTCCTCCCAGCTTATATACTGAGCATGATGCCTTGTGGAATGAAATATCCCCTCGGTCAGTTTGGGTCAGTTGTCCTGCCTGTGTCCCCCATCCCCAGTTTTTTGTAGAGAAGAATATGGGACAACAGGGGCAGTACAAGAAGCTGAAAACATCCTTGACTTACTGTAAGCATTGCTTGGCAACAATTAAAACAGTGTTATCAACATTCTTCTCAGCACAAATCCAAAACATAGCCTCATAATATCTACTATGAAAAAAATTAACTCTACCCCAGCTGAAACCAGCACATTGTGGCATTCTCTTCATGGACTTTTCCACAGAAATGCATCATGGCAGCTCACAAGGGAGGGAAAGCATGGTGTGTTGTAGGGCTTGATAACTGGAGGCATCCAAACTCCATCTCTCTTCCCTGTTTCTTTTCTATAAAAACCATCACAATTCTCCACAAATAAAACACAGAAAAAAACCCAATAATTTGTGAAAACTAAGACTTATTCCTATAAAATTCAGGCACTGAGCAGAGATAACATAGCTGTGACTCTTCAGAGACTTGAGCATTGAGCTCTCCCATCTCGACACATCTCCTTGTCCACATCACTAAAACGTCAACAGCCTGTCCAAAGTCTCCCTGAGAAGATGCTGTGGGTGAGAGGAAGTGTCAGGGAAATACACATCATCATGGATCTGCTAATGGAAATTTCGCTGGGGCTGGGGGACAAGAAGACCACTGGAAAGTACATGACAAAGAAGTGAATGAACTCATAAAAAAAGCAGGTATGGGTTGCATAAAGAATAGATATTACAAATCAAAGCTGATGCTCACAAGAAAGTTTAGCCAGGAAGTTTTGACTCCAGGATTTCAAATGTCTGATATCCAAATGGGGTTACCTATTCACAGCTTCACTGGAATAGAAGGGTTCTAGCAAAACCAGTTTTGTTCTGTGGTCTGAACAGAAATAGAACCCAGGGGGGAACAAAAGCTTTCTCTTTAAATGTTAAACTATTTCTCAGCTGGTGAGGATTTGCGATAGCAGCTTTAGATTTCAGTTTGCATGCAGTTATCCTGTAGCACAGCCACCACGCAGGTAAATACAGTCCATTTTCACAGCCAGATATTCTGAAACATGGAGCAGCTAAAGGGCTTGATCACAAAGCAAATCCATTTCCAGAGAATGGAAGAGAACACAGGAAATCTGCCTATCATTATTTTTATTATTATAAGGAAGTTCTAAGAGAAAAATCATCATGACTTTTAAATGTTTACTGCTGTAACTCAGGAGGAGCACCCTTAAGTACACCACACCTGCACCGCTCACACAGAAGAATATTCAGAGCTGATTTTCAATGAGATTTTCTCTAGCTTTAAACTGAACAACATATGAAAAACAAAAATTCATCAAGAATAGTTAGGATCCTCATGGAAAGCCTAATAGGAGTTTTTCTGTGTTTAGATTTCTACTTACATTTTTCCTAATGAAAATCTATTTACCATAATATTTTCAGCTTCTCAGTATATATTCCTCTGAAGTTTTCACTGGACAAAAACCAAACTAGTTACTTGATGATTTCTAAGCCTCAAGATCACAATTCCTTGCACTTGTACAATGAGAAATATTGAATAAAACCCGTCAGAAAACTTTCATTGCTGGGTACTTTGCAGAACTGATTGAAATTCAGATCTGCTGCCCAGTGGCATATTTGGATAATTCAGTATCTATTTTCATCCCAAATCAAGATGAAAAATTGAAATATTCATAGATTCTGTAGAACAAAATGCACTTAACAGTTTTGCCGTAAAGAGAATTGACTTTTCAAAGTAATTCAAATGCTGTTTTTCCTTTCTTGGATATACCTTCTCCCCACAGTTAATGTGGGGACTTGTAGCCCTGTTCCCCAGTGAGATGTTATACCCATTGGGGTTTTTTCACCCACCAATTCCTCTGCTTTCTTTATCAAAAGGAAAAAAGAAGCAGCAGTTACTTCTATCCAGAGCTTTTCCTAACAGCATACTGCTACATTTTTAATTAAGCATTTAGGTATCTAATAGAATTTTAAGATGAAAACAACAAGATTTGCACCTCAAAGTAGCCAAGTGACCATTAACCATTAAAGTCACAGTCACCTGCAGACCCAGATTGAAGTTATTACAGTAAAGACTTGAAGCTAAATCTTTCCTCTTTCTCACCACAACACTATCGCTTAGTGCAGGTGCTTTCTTTAGGTTTTTTGTTTGTTTGTTTGTTTTTCTAGAAAAAAAAAAAAAAACCAAAACCAAATAAAATGTAATTTTTGACCCAAAGCAAAATAGGAACAAATACAAGTCTTATGTGATTCATGGAATGGGAAAAACCTTTTTTTTTTAACATATATTTTTTAGCCAAGTCCATCGGCACAAGCTGCAAGCTCCAATATATCATACACTGCCTTCACGGATTTGTATTTTCCACAACAGCCCATGATCCCACACTGTCCAAAGGAAGCCTGCCCTGTGTAAAATGACCTATCAACCTCAGGTAACCAAAGTAACAGGAGAAAAGTAACAGACCAACATTTCACATGAACATATGAGCTATGCAGAAAGTGTAATTTAGTATTAAAATTAATCAAAACACTTTGTTATGTTTAAGAGTGAAATATCCTGCTTGCCCTGCCAGGATGATAAGCATTGTCTAGCACAACCAGTGCACAGGTCTGGGACATAGTGGGCCTTTTTTTCCTCTCGCACCATGTTATCCCAAGGTCATAGAATCATAGAATCACAGAATGGTTTGGGTTGGAAGGGACCTTAAAGGTCATCTTGTTCCAACCCCCTGCCACGGGCAGGGACACCTTCCGCTAGACCAGGTTGCTCCAAGCCTCATCCAGCCTGGCCTTGAACAATTCCAGGGATGGGGCATCCACAGCTCCTCTGGGCAACCTGTTCCAGTGTATCACCACCCTCTCCAGGAAGAATTTCTTCCTGATATCTAATCTACTCTAAACCTCCCCACTTTCAATTTTAACCCATTCCCCCTTGTCCTGTCACTACAGGCCCTTGTAAAAAGTCCCCCCCCAGCTTCCTTGTAGCCCCTTCAGGCACTGGAAGGGGCTATAAGGTCTCTCTGGAGCCTTCTCTTCTCCAGGCTGAACACCCCCAAATCTTGCAGTCTGTCTTCATAGGAGAGGTGCTCCAGCCCTCTGAGCATCTTCGTGGCCTCCTCTGGACTCGCTCCAAGTGGTCAATATCCTTCTGATGTTGAGGGCTCCACAGCTGGATGCAGCACTCCAGGTGGGGTCTCACCAGAGCAGAGCAGAGGGGGAGAATCACCTCCCTCGACCTGCTGGCCACGCTTCTGTGGTGTCTCCTGGGCACTCTGCCAAGCAGGGTTTAGCGAGATGCTATCAGGTGGCAGTTGGAGACGAAGCATACTGATTTGTTACAGGCCATTTTGTCACTTCTCTGATAGCAGAAGTAACCCACAGTCTGTTGTCGCCACCAACAACTTCATGGGGAATGCTGCCGGAGCTGCACAAGAGTGTCATCTTGTCCCTCTAACATTCTCCGCATTATGTTTTGAATGTGGACGTGTACATTAATTATAGCCAGTCAGTGACTCACAAACCCAAAGTGACTCTTATCTCATGGCTACACAGAGCAAACTGTGTGTGTCAGGATGACGGCCGTGTCCTCACATGCACATCATCAGCCTCTGAACACCACAGACAAATTTGCATGTTTGGAGTGCCAGTTTCAATCAACAAAAGCGAGGAAAAATGATAGAAAAAAAAAATTCTCCTGAACAACCTTATAGAGATATCAGAGATGTGGGTGTACAATGAGCTTCAGAGCCTACAGGTGCACAGCCTTAGCCAAGCAGAATTAATCACTATAATTAACAGTGCCAGGGTCAGCAATATAAAGCAGACACTTACATCCATGGGAAAGTTCAATTCTGCAAGAGGTTCTCCCTGTCAGAAAACAGGAGGTTACCTGCGATATCCACACAATAACAGCAAGTTGCCTTTAGAGATGTCTTATACTTACAGCAAATAATAATTCTTCCAGTAGGGTCACTTTTGAAATGATTTGAAAATGCATTACGATGAGGAGCGATTCAGCGTAAGTGACGGTTAGGATATGCCTAGGACAAACAAAATGGAAATCAGTCACTCAAAATTGATTGCCATCATATCTGGTCTCCATCAAGAGCCAGTAATTACATACAGTTATTCCAGAGGCATTTGCATCATACATGTCTGTTAATGCATAAATAGAGATGAGTGTACAATATCTTGTGCCTAAATACATTGGTGAGTCACCAAAGAGGGGGAAGAATATTTTTGTTTCTTGCCTGTATAGGCAAGATACTATTTATTAGCAATTTAAAAGCAAGATTAGGACACATGAAAATGTGATTAGAGAGAAAGCTTTTTCACCACGAGCCTGGTCAAACATGGACAGGAGCCCAGAGGAGCCATGAGACCTGGACAAGGCCCTGAGCAGCCTGACCAAACTTCAATCTGTCCCTAATTTAAGTAAATGGTTGGACTAGAGACCTCCAGAGACCTTTCAGATTTAAAATATTCTGTCATTCCATGAGCCAGCATGGCCCGAAACAGAGAGGCGTCTCTGCGAATCTGCAGTAACTGAGAAGCTACTGTGCTCAGACTCTGTTTTTCTTTGAGGCCAAGCAACCTCCATTTTCTTACTGGTAGATTGCTTTAAGTTGCTCTGAGTGATAACAGTACATAACTATAAATACCTCTTAGACTTCAGGAAAGTTGTATTGTACAGAGATTGTAGAATATAGAATATTGTGCTGGAAGCACCGTAGGGGGGTTTAGGGAACAGAGGGCTTAGGGAAAGGGAAAACGCATCATACTTGTACCAACATCATTTAAACACAATTCCGATGCTTGCATTTATCTCCAGTGTTTTCTAACAGAAATCAGATATTGTTTTCCTTCTGCACAACAATGAACAATAACAATCAGCAGCAACATCTGGACTCTGCTCTTCTTAATAGCACTTCCATGAGTTATGATGTAAAGTACAGGAATTGAAACTGGAAATACAACAGAAATGTTGATTTGACTCTTGGAACTTCACGTTAAAAATGACTTCAAATTGCACAGCGGTAGTAGTCTTGGGCTGCTAGGTTATATTTTACAATAACACTTTATTCACCCAGAGGAATTTTCTTACTCATTATCACTCATGGTTTGCAGGCTCTGAACTTATTTTTCCTACTCTTTTTTACAGAAGGCTATGGACCTGAAGTCACTTCAAATCACCATTTCCCTGTATGCACTGAGTATCCCCACTCAGTGTTCCCTGCCGTGGATCAGGATGACTGGAGGTGCACAAGCGTCATCGCAGAGGAGATACAGCCCAACTTGCAGGGTCGCTGCTGTCTTCGTTTGATCTTTGACATCAGGCACTTGTCACTGGTGATGGCCTATCAGTGCCTGCGCAACACGCTTCAGGGAATCGCCCTTCCGTAACAAAAATGCAACAGCATCCAAAACTCGTAGGGTGAAAAGTATAATTCTGCACTGATACCGACCTTGTCACAGAGTTCTCTGAAAACCATGAAGCGGAAGACACTGGTTAGAAGATGCTTTACCTGACCTGTGACTTAACTGCAAATGAATGAGTGAATGCATAGTAGAGCTTAAAGGGTTCCCTGCAGTGTAAAATCTTTCTCTGAACAGTTTATACAAGCTGCACACCTGGGAACATCAACAAACTTCTTTCCTTTACTTCAACATAATATCAATCCACAAAGGCTTCCAGGACTGTGAGGCTTCTCCTCAAGTTAATGATTTCCCCACTCCGGGGACATGGAAGGGTTCACAGTCTAGGTAAATACCGTATTGATTTTCTCTTCAAATACCACCTTGGCACTCCATGAAAATGCCTTCAGAACTCAACGCAGGTGATGCTGCTGGAGTGCAAACTCCCCTGTCCACCATTTACTCCGCTGAGGTAAACACTGGACATGGGCCAGCACTGTCCACCCTGTCATCATCTTTGTCACTTTGCCTCTTCACTCAGGTTGGAGAAAGGCCCTGGGGGGGTGAAGGGGTTGTGCTTGTTTAATTTGCCAGCCCCTGCAAGAAACCTTATTTTGTGCTCGGTGGTGGCACCTGGAAACTCTAGTTCTGGTCTCCCAGTGGCTACAATAACACAAATCAGAGTAATTAGGAAACAAGGTAACAAGCTGCAAATGTATGCACTATTCACAAGCACTTACCACATAGCTGAGATTAGTCAAACACTTGCATCAAGTCTCCTACTTTGTTTTTCCTGGTTCTGCCTGTGTAACACAGGATGCATTTCCTTCTATCTTGTGGTTAGATGTCTGCAACTTTTCAGCAGGGAATTACAAACAATTCACATTTCTTGACTTAACATTCATTATTTCACTAGGGGAAAAAGAAAAATCCAAACATTTGCTAAATTCAGGCTTTATGAAATCAAATAATCACCAGTACAGGCTGATCCCCAAAATCTCATTTACTTCCATGGGTTTGAAAATATTATTTAATAAATTTAGGTCAAACAGTGATTTAAGATTAATGAGAGATTTACTGTTGACTCTGGGTAATCAGAATTCCACTTTATATCTCCACCAGCTTAGGAAACTTGAAACAATGCCCATATCTGCCCTACGCAAGATAATTATTCCTCTTTGCTAACACCAGGCAATAGTAAGTATAAATTGGACAGATGTCCATTTAGGTTTATTTACATAGTATCTTCCAAGTAAAACTGCATATATGACAAGTACATTGGGAAATCACGGGAAGAGGGAGATATTGTAAAATTACAGAGGTTATTTTCTGTAATTACTGAGTTCAACCAAGCAGTTACAGAATATTAGGGGCTTCAGGCTGAAAGGACAAATTTCAGCATGAGTTTTCAGACTTGGTAAATTACTAAATTGAAAACTATGGGAAACATGAAAAGCTGCCTGGAGTGCCCTTCAAAAGTATAATTTAGAAAAATGATTTGTAGTGGAGAAATAAAACCAGAAAGGGACCAAAGAAACAAGGAAGTAACGGGAGGAATTCACTGCATGTCATCAATGGCTGGACCATTTCATTATACAACTGGCCACCTTCCCAGCACCATTCCATACACCAGTAACTAAGTGGATGTAATGCTGCTTATAAATAACGATTGAGCACGTTAGCGTTTTGTCGGGGTGAAAAGAATAGGGTGCCATTTCCACATGTGCATTATACAGACTGGTGCATTCATAAACACCCAAACTGATGCACACAAAAACAAGTGCGAGCGTCCGAGCCCCTGTAGTCACACCTGTATCTGAACTCTGCATGTGAACCGTACCCGAAATGTTGTCCATATGTTACTTATTTGCGGAGGGCTTTTAGTGAAAGGAGATTAAGCAGTTTGACGGAACTTGTCTGAATATAATACCTGCGGAGCAGACACCAAATACGCAGCTGCAGTACATATGGCAAAGGGGAGACAGAAATGGAGAGAGGGAGGGAGGAAAGCAGGCAAGAGGTCTACAGCTGATTCACCCCTCTACCCCCCATCTCTGCATTTTAAGGGAATCCTCAGATGTGGGAAATCAGTTTAGTTTGACTGTTTGTCATTAAGTGCCTGCCTGTGCCAATAACTACTATGCAGAGCAGGTGATTCATTTTCAGTAATTTCTACAATAAAAGGTAAAAATATTAGTGATACAATCTCATAGAACTCCCTCACCTGAGTTTTTGATATCTCCTCTTCCCCCTTCCCCACAAAATAATAATAAAAAAATAATTTAACTCTATCTTTAGAAAAAGAGTAACAAGCCATCCCAGACTTGTTATTTTACTGCCTGACCCGAAAGCTCCAGTGACTCATTTTCCATCCCAGCCCATTACAGCACTCCTACAACACATGCAGGTGGGAAGCCACTGTGGCTGCTAATTCAGGGTGGAATTACACCAGTTTAAAACCACTGAGTATCATATTGATGACACTAATTAAAGGGGGAAGAAAAGAACACAGAAAAACTCCACTAAAACCCAGTGATTTCTATGAAAAAGTGCCTAAAATTCAAATTCCACAGCTGGCAATTGCGGAGAAGCTGCACTGACTCCCTGCAGATTTCTTTTCAGC
>NW_010271333.1:10433-13170 GCF_000690775.1 Eurypyga helias
TTTTTCCTTTCCACACAGGAAATTCCCTCTGCATCTGCCACACAGAGTGATTCTTTCATTTTCAGGAACAGAAATTCAAAGGGCTCCCTGAAGCATATCAGAGTTGGGCTTGTGCTAAGTATCAACCATACTTATATTTAAAGATTTTATTTGCCTTGTTTAAAACCTGAACATTAATCCAAGGCTAGCCATCGTTTTGCCTCTGCATTGCTAAGACAACTGCAGCAGTTAGTGGAATACATAAAACACTGCAATAAGCCAAAGCTTGCCCTACGGCACTTCAAGTTCCCTTTCTAAATTAGTTCAAGGAAACAGCAATCGGGTCACTCTCATTTTTGATCTTCCAACAGCAAAAAGGGGGGTTTTACTGAATTTGGTAAAGAAACCTCAATTGTTGGTTGATTAACACAGCCATTTAACTTTAGAAAATGGATGAAGTCCCAGCAGTGAATGTCAAGGTTACCTTGAGATGAGAACAGTGTAAAACAATAAAGCAATGTTTTATCAATATCACTGTGCCACACGCTACCATGAAAATAAATCCATGTAGGAGAAGAATCCTATTCCCCCTAAAATCCAGTGCTCTACCCAGAACATCTATGAAAGGAAGAACTTCAGTAGGTCAAAGTAGAAAGCAGGAGTGGCAATACCTTCAGGCAGTTCTGTAACAATCAGGGATACAGTGGTTATTTTTTCCTCTCCCAAACCTGTAGAGGAAATTAAATACACTACTTTGGGTTTTTTTGTTTGGTTGGTTTTTTTTGTTTGGTTTCTGGCTTTTTGGTGGTTGGGTTTTTTTTTTTTGGTGGTGGGTTTTGGGGTTTGTTTTTTTCGTGGTGGTGTGGGTTTTGGGTTTTTTTTAATAAAAAGGCTCACTCAGATTGAAAGTGATATAGCTGTTTAGAAACAGCACTAACATTAGCCACAAAGCATGACAAGTTTAAATAGAGTCACAGTATCTAGGACACTAATGCCAATAAACCCTCACCGCTTCTTAGCATCCAGGAGAATTAAAGCGACCAGATATCAGAGGTAACATGTACCCTGCCCCAGACCCCGGAAAAGTGGAAAGCTTTGGGAACGGATCAACAGCTTTGCCTAGAAAAGTTAATTTCATGCTCACTCACTGATACAGGTCAGAGACTCACCCATAAAGCAAATAGAGTGATGCAGCATCAGCCTGCCTCATTCCCCCAACCAGCAGCAGCCAGATAGCTCCCTGCAGACTAATTCAGCCTGCTCAGGAGGACAAAATGCAGCTCCACTGCTGACAGCTTCTGAGCTGGCTCAATTATAGCCATGTGCTACCGTCGCTATGCTGCTCCTGGCACCCAAACGAGCTCCCTCAGCTCTGTCCTGCCTCACATGCTCTCAGAAAAGCATTGATTTTATGAAGCTCAGCTCCATCCCAGCCAGTACGTAACAGCAGCCCAACTCAGCGTGGGACCAAACAGCTTCCAGCAAGGGGCCACCCACAGCAGGAACGGATAAATCCCCGCTGCAAACAGGAGCGTGCGAGGATGAGTGTCCTGACCAGGACACAAAACCAGGATGGGAAATGCTGTTGGGGCTGCAGAGCTGAGGGGCTGCGAGCCTCAGCCACCTCACAAAAGCACCTCCTGGAGAATCTCTACCAAAAATGTTGATACTGAAAGGAAAGTGCACATGTGTAAGTGCTTGCCAGCACAATCTACCCAACCATATCTAGCCAAAGGGCTGTATGGACATCATGATCTGGGGATAATAAACTCTAACCTCAGGAAAGGAAGCCAGGGGAGCAAGGGCAGGGGAAAAGGGAAGGGGAAGGAGGTTATAAAGGGCACTGACAACGTTCCGTTTCCCATGGATTTCCCTTCTTTACAACTGTAGCCAAGAAACTAATTTCTAAGTGTTGCATAATGTTTCATAAAACATTCCTATTGTTTGTGGATGCTGCAGGCAATCACACTTCACCATAAGGCAAGCATCCAGGAGGGTTTGGTTTGTGGGTTTGGTGTGTGTCTGTCTTTGTTCAGGATGGTGTTTGGGTTTTGGTTTTTTGGTGGGGTTGGTTGGTTGGTTGGTTTTTGTGTGTGTGGTGGATGGGTTTTTTCCACAAAAGCCCTCAGAGACATGGACATGCGCTCTCAACCTATCCACTACATGGAGTGCTTACGTCATTAAAAATAAATATCAACACATTAGCTATTAGGACAACACCACCTAACATGTGCTAACAAATACACATGCCACTTTGACAGGAGAAAGGCTATAACTAGACAAACTCACCTGACATCACAGCCCAGGAGATGTTATGGTGGGATCTGCTCACCGGCAGATCCACAGACAAGAAGTTTTCCTTGCCTCTCCAAGGGAATCAAATGCAGTCCAGGTGCCAGAGCCCCTGGAACGCCATGGAAGAAGCCTCATGGTATGAGGATGGAGCTCAATTCCTAAAATATTTGCAGTCCAAATGGTCACAAGTGCTTTGGCAAGTGGCAGGTAACTGCATTGGGTGTGGGAGCCAGGGCGTCAGCTGCACTGAGGCTGGTTCCGGATGGTTCTGGGCGTCTCAGCCCAGGGCACAGCCCAGCCCCTCAGCCTCTCCAGAACAGGCAAAGTGCTGCCCAGCAGTGAGGAAAATCTGTCCTTCTCCATAGCAGTAAACGTATATTGTCTTACTTTGTGGTAGCAGGAGTATTATATCGTTTTATTTATATATATATCTAGTTTATATAGCGTGTGCCACCTCTCCAAT
>NW_010271334.1:0-1197 GCF_000690775.1 Eurypyga helias
GCGCTCCGCTCCGGGGCGGGCGGCGGGGCTCTCCGGGAGAGCGCGGGGTGCCGTGCTTGGGTTAAATCCAGGGGGGAACAGGATAAACCCTCGGGGGTTCCTCATTGCCGTGCGGGAGGGTAACCGGGGCCGAGCCCAGCCCGCGCTCCCTCTCTCAGCTTATTAAAAAGGATGGGAATCGGGCTAGAATGCATCATACGGTCCTTCCCCTTCAGGGAGCCACCTGGCCTCCAGACCGTAACTTTCTGAATCCAAAGCAGTTACTATGTGTTCAGAAACGGAGAGTTTCTCTTCTATAAGCTTCTCTGTCTCTTGGAAGCACTCTGACGTTTCACCACTGACAGATTCTGGAGCTCGGACCTGTCTCCCTTCGGTTGTTTTTGATGCAGGCTCTTGCAGCCCACACTTGGTGCCTTCTAGTTGTCCTGGAAAACAGCCATTGCTCCCTGCCCGCGGCGTTCGTGCCTCTCACGGTTACAGACTTTTTCTGTTGAGGTGGAGGGACCAGAGCTGCTGCTCAGTTTTGTTGTGTGTGTGCTGGGATCGTGGAGCTCTTAGCTGGATCCTTTTAGATTCCTTTGTAAATTATCATAGAATCACAGCATGGTTTGGGTTGGAAGGGACCTTAAAGACCATCTAGTTCCAACCCCCCTGCCATGGGCAGGGACACCTTCCACTAGACCAGGTTGCGGAAAGCAGTTTATGAGAACTTGGTGCCCAAGACACCTCTCCTGAACCACAAAAGAGAAGTGAAGGTTCAAGGCGAGTTAAAGAACTGGCTTAAACCAAATTCTGCTTATGCAAGCATGAAGGAAGAGAAGACGTCAAAGGTCTACAAGAAGACCACCAGAGGACCCCCGAAGACCCTCAGAGACCACCACCATGAGGCAATGCGCGTGTGCCGAGAGGAGGGGACATAGGCAGATGAATTCCCTGAAGAACTATGAATATGTTAAAAACTTCTCAGAGATTATATGAATATGTATGTTTAACTTCAATATAACTTTTGTTATGAGCGGTGCTTGGGATGCACATTTTTGGAGGAGCGATCCCCGGTGTGCCCAGTGCTACGATAAAGAGTAGCTGCTTAATAGTCACTCGGACTACTGAGTTCTGATTTTTTACTTTGGGATTCACGGCATCAATGGCAGCCAGAAAAACACATCTAAAGTTAGATATTTGTTTAGGGGAAGAAAT
>NW_010271335.1:0-12918 GCF_000690775.1 Eurypyga helias
GGGGGTGGGGTGGGGGAAGGTACACAAGTAGAGGAAAAAAATTTTGTAAAAACTAAGTAAATACATATTTGGTAATATTTGGGACCATAATCAAACTCTAAGTACTGTTAAATCAGTGTATTTTAATACGTAAATTTTCAGAAATAAATGTACCTAGGTTTCCAACAAGCTACCAAAGTTATTCAGAGACTGTTCTGGTTCACCTATTAGAATGATAATTTAATTTCCAGTGATTAAGTCATTAAACCAAAGTAAAACAGGAATGACTAGTGGAAAAAGGTATCAGAAATTCAAGCTGTGATGGGTGCCATGGGCTATGTGTGTACGGGGGAAAAAGGAGTGCTAGGAAAGAACTGAGATATTCTGGGAGAAACATTTCTTAAAAGCCAGGAAACCCTAACCCTACCTTAATAATATCTTGTTTTTCTGGTACTGCACATTGGTGATAGTCTCGGTGACTGGGCAGCTTTTCTACAAACAACCTAGAAAATTAAACATGCATGTGTTCACCTCCATAGCTAGAGGAATATCTGCAATAGCGTTTATGTTGGCAGAAAAGTCAATTTCACATAACTGTTAAACACAGAATTCCAGATGACTTGGAGCAGGTTTCTACACATTTGTTTAAATTAACACTCAAGTTCTTGTATAGACTTGTATGGGCTACATAGGGTAATGACTAGAGATTATTTTCTACATCTGAATATATTTTCATTTTCATCAGCAGTGGGTTGGGTTAAGAAAAGGACTAACTAGCAGCCAGCACCTAAAAATAGCCCTCAAAAGCACCTTCCACCCTAGCCAGTGTTAATAAATCCCATTTCTACTGTCCTTTTCTGTCCTTAGCTGAAATGCTGAATCTTTAATGGGAAGTTCAGAATGCAGCACTGACTACCATTAAAGAACTTATTTTTACCAGACCAAGCTGCACAGCTAGCTGCAGTATTATTAACCTACCCAGACATTTAAATTATGGCAACATTCAGCTGCAAAGAGTTTGGAATACACAGCTGCTATCATTCTTTAAGCAGGTTGTGCAATGATAACCTTCAGGCAGACTCTCTTTTTTATAGAAATACATACACTTAGAATTAAGTGGAGTAAGAAAGATTTGGTCTAGTTTTCAGGGTATGAAGAAAACAAGCTGGGGGGAAAGGAGGTCTTCTATTATAAAATTTATAAAAGATACATATATGCATATTAAAAAAAACTTTGAGAAGAACACACACAAACCAATCAGTCCTACGCTAGGTAGTAAAACAGTTTAAATCTGCCACAGATATATTTTTCAGCTGGCTGCTTTTAGAGGTGTAATGAAAGCTGTCTGGATCTGGGTTTTTTGGGGTGGGGAGAATAATCATACAGTGAAGATATATTGTGGATTTTGCATTTACTCCTATCAGAAGCCATAAATTATACTTAATCCTTTTGGGCAAGAAAAGTAAACAGAGGCAAAAAGCCATTTTTTCATGGGTTTTTTTGAGTGCTGTGCAATGCTACCATGCTTAAGATCAGCAGAGGTCCATAGGTTGTAACTGTCAAAGGCTCAGAAATCTTATCTAGACACTGCTTTTTCAGCAATGTATTTAACCAACATGGTGATAGATACAGAATAATATGTGGGAAACAGTGCTCATAGTATAGCCTGGCACAGTAAACTTAAACCTCTGTATATTAGGTTAGTTCATGCCTAACAGTTAATAGATGGATAGGACTATTATACTAACAGCTGAGATTAAATTATAACAAAGCCTGTGGTTAAATATCTCCAAAGAACACATTAAATGTTTTTCTCCTCATCTAAAGGGGTGTCCCATTTCACTGCAACTCTTCAGTTTACTCAGAATTACGAGCTGTAATGACTACAAATGGTTTCTTACGTTATGAACTTATTATAAAAAACAAAAGCATTCTCCAGGTTTCCCTCCTCCATATACACTGATGCCATTCGCTCCATCTCTACTCCAGATCTAAAGTAACGCCGCGGAGTGATATCTTCATTGATGGTGATATTGCTGCCAAGTTTGCTTAAGGCACGTACTCTCTCTTCTGGGGTCACAGAGATGTCTGTATGGTCAGGAATAGCTACTAGCTTTTTCTGAAAAAGAACAGAGAGATTAGCAAAGAGAACCAGATGTTACGTTTCACTTTCAGTAAGTGATCTCAGTCAAGAAACTCAAGGGAAGTATTCAGCTTTTTTCTTAAAATAGGCATTGGTTTCCCCACCACTAGCCACAGATGAAACATACCTACATGTTTCTCAATTGCAAATAGATTGTGATAGCAGTTACAATTAAGAAGTGATCTTATCCCCCTACCCAAATATTCAAATTAAAAAAAAAAAAATCCCAGGAAAATTATTAAGATAAAATTACATAAACCCCCATAGAAATGATCAAAGGCAACAAAAAATGTTGCTCTTTAGACATGAAATTCTACAAGGTTCTGCTTCAGTTGCTGAAGTAACTTGGTGAACAGCCTGAATACTCATATTTCTGTTACATGATGTATAGGGTATGACTGCTGGGTACAGTTCAGCTAACAAAGAGCAATATGTTTCCCTGGATAGTCAACAGTTCAGTTCAAATGCTCATTTCCAGCTTCAAATGATGCAGTTAAAGCCTAAAAAGTTAGAACTATCTCCACTGAAGAAGCAGCATAGTTGCCTATTATAATCGTTATTTTCCTGTTAAGTGGCTGACCAAGTGGGTACTGGTGGTTGTTTCCTCTTACTTTGATGACAATTTTTACTCTTTTTATTCAAAATGTCCACTTCCACTCCTTAAAAACCTGATCACTGAAACAAGCTAACACCCCATAAACCACATACACAGAAATAAAATAAATTCCAACAAAACCATTAGGCAGAACGTGAGAGGAACTGGCCACATGTAGGAAAAGACCCTTGCAGCTGACAGCTCTCTCGCTGCTAAACAGCTCCTGAGTTGTTTCCTGTTTGAAAGAGAGTGCTAAGCCATTAAAGCATTTCTTTGTGATACATACCAATGAGCTAACAGTGAATGGTTGTTCCATGTTGTTCTCTGTCTGCAAACCAAGGAGATCATTCTTTTCCTCCAAAGCCTCCATCTGACTGCAAAGGGCAGTATCAATCCAGCGCTCAATATTTGCAGCCAACTGCTGCAGGGCTTATTAGCCCAAGGAAAAATTGAGCATAGATACGTTGACTGTGGTCATGTACTGGAAAAAAATATGACAAGTCATTCAGATTAGAAATATATTCAAATGTCACACAAGTTTGCACGCCCACACCCACTCATTACTTCAGTACACAGTACTTACATATGTAACAATAATCTAAAATTTACCAGGCATTTAGAATTTAAAACAGGACTGCATGGGGACTTACAGGACAGTTGTGGACTAGATGACCTGTTCTAATGTTTCTACAGTGGGTTAGAATACAATATAAGAGATTAGTTGTACATTTTTTTTACAGAAATTTCAAAAAACCCCAACTTTCAAACATCAAGTGAAAAACTCAAAAATCAGACTAATCCCAGAATGTTTTGAAAAACATGTTCATAAAACAGTGTGAATCTGGCATCTTTTTTCCTGCTAAGCCTATAATTAAAAATAAAATTTAGCACACAAACTACTATCAGTAATATAAGCAGAGAAAACGTTTCAAGCACCATGTGTGCCACCTGCACAGCTTCCTGACTTCAACAACACTCAAAATACAATGAACCTTGATGAATCAAATGATAGTAATTGCTTCTTGCAATCCTGAACAATAACTCTGGACAAGTAAAAACAAATATTTAGACATGTTTTGGTCATCAGAAAAAAAAAACCAAAACAACCCAAAAACAAAACAAAAAAAAAAAACCCCAAACCACCAAACACAACCCAACAAATCCCTAAAAGGAAATGAATTATTTAAATTACAGTGGAAATATGGAAGTGAAGCTCCTAATGTATTTTTTCCACTTCAGTGCACTCAATCTAAACAGATTTGATCCTGAATGTTTCAGGCACTTTATATGTTGCAATAAACATGCTTTTTGTTCTTGTAAAAGCATAAAGAGAGAGTTGAGCGAAGGTGTAGTCTCAGCACACCCCTCTCTAGAGGCCAAAGGACTTTGGGTTAGAGAAAAAGAAAATGCTAATGTGTTTTTAGCCAGCTGCTTTTCTCAAGTATTGATTTCTGCATTTGCGTCTTCCTCAGTTTTTTCACCAGAAAACTAACAGTATCTTTTGGATCAGTCTTTAAAATTATCAATCAGTGCATGTATTACAGCAGACATTAAATTCATTTAAGTAATACACTTTCTTTAAAATAGTCAGAATCACCCTGTTTTACTTGTAAAAACTCTTACTGGCATACTCATTCCACCTTATTAATGCAACTTTATTCTGCTTTTACGTATGACTTCCCAATCTCAATGAGTATGCTCTTGCTTGTCTTTATACACATTTTCCATTTTCAAAATTTTTATTCTTATCAACAAGTACGTCACAAGTCTGTGAATTCAATTTCAAGATCATCTTGTTTTCAAATTAAGGTTTTCAAAATGCTTCAATAATTGGTGTTGTCAAGCCACATGGTCCAAAAAAAATGAAGCATGGCTTATACATCCAAGACATCAACAACTGTTATCATTTCAGCACTAATGGGAACAGTTCTCTAAACAATTTAATTTTACTTACATGGAGTTCTAGTATAAATTATGAGTTTGCCAGTAAAGCCTATTCATTGTCTATTCACAGACTGCAGAAAGGCCCCATGGGACCACAATAATTAATTTACTTTAGCCTACACCAAGAAACATACTGCCTTATGGCTAGTTCCACCTGAAACCCTGCTTCAGCTGGACCACCATAGATGTGGTAGACTGTGAGAGGGCTAAAAGCTTGACACTCTGCATGTGCAGAGCTCATGTGAGTCTTCTGCCCTGCAGCTCAGGTTCTAGGCAGAAAACAAGATCTTCAAAAAGAGACTCTACATTCATATGCTGTGTGGCTCAGGAACAGCAATTAATTAAAAAAAAAAAAAGAAGAAAAGAAAATCAGAGATCTAAAAAGCATGTATTTTAAAACCATTTATTCACTCACTTATCCACCACTTGTGGAGATTTTTTTTTTTTTTTTTTTTTTTTAATTTCACATAGAAGCAACTGGGAGATCTCTGATGGTTGAATTGAAAGCTGGTTTGGGTCTAAAGTATGCACCCAAGTTCTAGTAATACCAGGTATTTTAAAGAGGAGACATCTGGTAACAGCAGAAACTCACACTTCCTCAAAATTGTGTCAGAGCTTTGAAAGGATGAAGCAGCTTTGCAGAGAGCACAAGTCAAGCCACAGTGCAAGAGCTTAGCAGTAGAATAGCTGCTAATAAAAGAGGAAACTGCCTTTTTAAATTTGGCTTCAGGAACACATTAAAAACCAGACGCCGTAAATAAAGAACTACTAGGATGAATTTGTATGACTTTTATGAAAATGTCAAATGAGACTCAAATATATTTGCTATTACAGGTGGCAGTGTAATTAAAAAAACCAAACACATGATCTGTCTTATGACTGCCCTCCAATAAATTATCCTTAACACATGGATACACTGCCCACAATTACAAACAATTAAAATGCAGAAAGTTAAGCTTTACTAAAAACACCACCACAGGCATGTCTGCCAGTTCTCTGGAATTCCTCTGTTCATCAGGTTATGGCGCAGCTTCACAAACACCTTCCAACGGTCCAAGGCCATGATACTGCCGGGGGGGTCCCCTCACCCCCACCATACTTCTTTGTACTTCCACTTTGTTGACACCAGTGACTTCAAGGAAAGTCGTAGCTGATCCATATTAAAATCAAATGGAAGTTTACAATTAATTATTTCTTTCTCAAACTTAGAATGCTAGGGAGGAGGCAGAAACATGAAGCCAGCAAAAGAAACAGACCTGCCCCTTTCTGCAGCAGTGCTGTCCTAGATTGATATGAGCTGGCTTTGAAAATACATCCTAGGAGTGTTTACAGTGCCTATAAGAATTGCCCAGTCCTGTTCAGTGACACTTTGACTTCTAGAAATATGCTTAGACTTCACTCTACAAGTGCGAAGAAAAAAATCAAATATCAAACCTCTCTGCGTAACTGAAATGGATTCAAATATACAAAATAGTTATGCCGATACAGTAACCTACACTCCAACTCCAACCCCTGTCACGGGGTAAGTAGCAATGTTAGCTTGGAGCTGTCTTAGTATAATAGAGTGTAAAGTGCTCCAAATTCTAAGAGTAAAGATGCATTTTTCTGTTTCACATTTTCAGGTAAACCAACTAGTTCAGAGGCACACAAGTAATGTTTGATTAAGAAGAAGAGTTTGGACATTTAGCATGCAAATCAAGCTTTTCCTAATGATGAATTTTCTGAGTCATTATCAAAATGAATATAACAAGAATATAACATCCATTCAACAGTTACGAAATCAAGAAAAATTTCTTTGGTAATGACAGTTCTCAACAAATCCCTTTTTCTCCACAAAACCCATTTGTTTTCCTATATGATCCAGTATTTTATACTATGCATGAATCCTTTGTAAAATTTAGTTTTATTAAATCAAAGGCTTTCAGCCACAGGAAATAGAGCAAAGTGGGGAAAATCTACATTTTAAATGGCATTGAAAACAATTCTTTTTGTACAGGTAAACAAGCATGTACAAAGGACCAAGGAACTGAAAAGCAGATAGCACAATGTTAACTTAAATGTGTGTGCAAATAGTAGTACGTGAAGATAGAATATCAAGACATATCAAGTACCTCAAGAGTAGGCTAATATGACAGAGGTGATTTGAGAAGATCTGGAGTTTGCATAGACAAACTCTCATGGTTTTCTGAAAGGTAGAATATTATTATTCATCACAAATTCTCCGATGCTCTCGTGGTTCATCGCTTGCTGGCATATTTCAAACAATTGCCAGAGAGAATGGATGTGGAAGAACGAGCCCCTCTGCCTGTGCTCAGAGCCTGAGAGTCATGACCCAGCTAAGTTTGCAAGCTATGCAACTGTGCTTTGTGATAGCAGCAGGTAGTACACATGGCTGCACAGCACAGCTTATTAGCTCAAGTGCAGTATGAACTATTTAAGTGACACAGTTTGTGTTTGCAATGCCTTTTGTGGTGCCAGCTCACAGGCCAGGCAGAAAATGCTTTTATCAGTCTTCATGCATTCCTATGAGGGGCTCTGAAATGTCTGGTTTGTATGGTATGTCCTTTGCCGATACAACCTGACTGTGAGACAGCTGGACCAGCAAACACAATGAAGCCAAGCAGCACCATGCTCTGCCAAAGGATGCGCTGAGTGACTACTGACTGTACCCCGGCAGGGTTTATGCTGCTCAAACTTTCCGGAGAAGACACAACCACAAAGGAGCTCAGAGCACCACTACCTCCCAGAAACTAGCTGACTGCAGAGCATGAGGACTGAATTTCAACTTCTTATCATTATCTTGAGGCTGCTTTTCTTTCTCCAGGAAAGGTTTTTAAATGTTGAATGAGTTTCTTAGATTTATGAAGAATAAAGGGCCTAACTTCAGAAAGTATTTGTTTAATCATTACATTGAAACATTGTAGCAAGGGGCCGGCAAACATTGAAACATTGTAGCAAGGGGCCAGCAAACATTGAAACAATGTTTCCCTTTTGTAACATATTTTTAAATTCCGAGGTAATTAGTCATAACAGACTGACTTCACTGCTGTCAGCAACATTTACCAATATTTTGACTATTGGTCCCATCCAGTAATTGCCAGATGAAAATAAAGGCCTGTTTCATGCCAGTAAGTCACCCATGAGGCATATACTTGTACTTCTGTACTTTGAAGTGGATCAAGTGAATTTGGTGATAGGTTAGAAATACAGGCACCTAACTCATTCATCTCTTTTTGGAACGCTAGGCTATTTTTTGATGCAGCACAATCATTTGTACACACACTTGGTTTTGATATAAAATATGCTAAAACCCAGCCTAAATAGCAAACTGCCTTCTGTTGGTTCTCTCCAAAAAGAAACATCATACTCATCTGTCAACATGTTTTTTGAAACAACTGTTCACTGCTACAACAAGTGATTCAGCTGGTACAGTAAGTAGTCTGTTCTGGAGAGGAGGAGGGAGGTGGGGGAACCAAACAAACGCCAAACAAAAAAAACCCCAAACACACCAAACACACACACCCCAAACCAAAAAAAACCCAACTCCCCCAACACACACACCCAACAACAAGAACAAAAAAAAGCAAACACCACCCCCACCCTCAAAGAACTCCCCCCCCCCCAAAAAAAAAAGACCAAAAAAACCCAAACACCAAACCAACAAACAAAAAACCCCAGAATGGCCTTTCAATTAAAAGAAGCACTGCCAGGAGCTGCTTGCGGAGAACCCTGTCTTTCAACTGAGAAGTTGCTCTTCATAATAGGAGCTACTAAGCTTGTCTCCAGAAAAGCCAGTCTCAGTAATGTTTCATAATCTAACACTGCCCCTCAGCTCCATTTAAACAGCATCACCAACGCTTCCTCCCAGGCTCCACCAACTCCCAGAGGCAGCTGCTGAGCTATACAATCATCTCTCTTAGAAGCAGGTCAAGGTTGTATCCTCTTTTTCACCAAGAGTGAAAGACCAGTCCCACCCACCACACTGCCTAGGGGTCTCTCTGCAGGCTGTCTCAGTGGTGTACAGACAGTAACATCTTCACGTGCTTAGGTACTGAGAGGGAAAAATCACATGCAGAGGAGAACTTCCATGCACAGATCTGCTAAACTCAAATCTTGCCTATATCATTACATCACTCTTACATCACAAAACTGAGCTTTATTTTAATCTAAAGAAAAGGTCTGTTTTCCCACAGTTAAAAAAGTTAGAACAATTATTTGAAGGCTCTTAAAATTGTTCTGCAAATATCTGGGTGACTGCAGTTAGTTAATGTAGCTACTTAAATATCACTGACTGGCTGTTTTCTAGGGACAGTTTCCCTTCTGGAACAGATACAAACATTACTGCATTAAAAAGCTACATCAATAAAATTAAATTGCTACTGGACCTGCTAAGTGTCTGATAAAGCACTGCAATATGCAGATAACATCCAACATGGCACATGCAAAAACCTGACTCTTACTCCTCACAGAGAATACAAAGGGAGAACCGACAGGCTTTTCCCATTGCTTCAGAGCACAGAGGACTCTGGCCCTCACCTATTTTCTCATTTATTTTTATGATTTTTTTATTAAGGCCAGATCTAGTATGTCTATGCTACTACAGCATAACCCTATGCATTTGAGCTGTATAAATAGGTGATGGCTTGCTACCAGATTTATTAATATGCTCTGTCTACAAAGATATTAGTCACTTTTAAGAGAATGTGCTGAAGAACAGACTGAAAATATTGAACATTGAAACATGCCTCTGTGAGCTGCTGACAGTTTTTTCTTTTGTGGTTTCTTGTGTCAAAGCAAAACACAATCCCTCCCTCTCCTTTTTATGGTAACACCATTCGGTTTCAGCAGAAAAGCATTTTTAACACAATGGATAAAGTGTCACCAATATTAGAATGTCTTGGCTTACAAGCAATAGCCTTCTTAGGCAGGCACTGAAATATACTTATGCAACACAGAACAGCATCTTTCCAGTGACCTACTGAAAGGATGTTTTAGACTCACTGTAGAAAAAGAGTGCCATTTCCTTCCTTTAGGAAATCCACAACAATACCTCATCAAAATTAATGTACCAGGGAACATCAAGCAAGAAGGCAGAAATAAACGAAATAGCTGTTGTGATATAATTTGTTCTTTGATGACCCAACTGAGATACTGATAAAAAGAGATACCTGCAGTACATAACATCACTGATAAAAGTAACTGCCATCATGAAGACAAGAAACTGTGTTGCTAAGGGAAACAAACGAGACACTAAAATCAGCACAGAGGTCTGCAACACTTTATAGACTTCCATGAAGCCAAGAAAGCATGATTCCTTGCAAACCCTCAGGCTTCACAGGTTTTTCTGCCTGTAGCCCTGTTCCTCAGGGGTTAAGCCCCACTAGGACTGAAGGGTTAAGAAGATATTTGCAGATATTTGCAGATATTTGCAGTCCCCACTAGGACTGAAGGGTTAAGAACGTTCCTGTTCTTCCTATAAATGGTAATGATTTTTCTGGCAATATTTACTACTTAATTTTATAACACTTTCAGACTCCATAACCTCTAATATGGACATTTGTTAACTGGGTGAGTAACCATTTGCAACAATCAATTTCTATTTCTATCTAACAAAAATTCCCTATTCTGTCTTACTTCTTACAGTTCATAATGTAGGTGACAAAAAAGAAGGAAAATTAAATTTAATTGACATTTCTGACAGGTAAATTTACAGTTCATCTGAAGTCTGTTAAATTATCTACAAAGAATGAAGCTTGTCTTGTGGCCTCAAATCTAGGAAAAATAATTTGGGGCATTAGTTCAGTGGATTCTATTTTGTACACCAATGGTTAAATAAAAAAAGTGCAGGTAAAAACCTGATGGTTATATTACCTACCAGATGGAGTGTGGTCAACCAATACAAACAACTACCAGTTGTACCAGTTGTATTTGTACCAGATTAACATGCCAGTTAATCTGGCATGTTTCTGCAGTACGATGCTTATATTAAGATAATACTGTTAGTTGATTTCATAATGAAGTCTTTGACCTCCTGCCCTGTCCTAGGTGATTCAGGATGCCTCATGCAGTGAGTAGATGGGGGTGTGTGTGTGCGTGCAACAAAACAAAACAAACCCAACCAACCAACCAAAAAAAACCCCACAAAAACCAAATCCCAAAGACCCACACCGGGAACGCCTGGCTCTACAAGAAGAATTCAATGTGCTTTAGAACATTTTTTTCTGCTTGGATAGTTACAATATTTAATGTCCCTTTTCTAAGTTTGCTAAGACTGACAATTGCAAGGACATGTTTTACAACAGCACTGGCTGTTAACACAGCCAGCTCACAGGACTGCTTGAAAGTCATCTGAATTACCCAGAATATCAAAGCCAAGAACACAGCTTCCCTCATGCAGTTCCTTAGGTTCTGCACTGAACTCAGAGTCATCTAGAGCTGGCAGGAAGAAGTGGTGGGCTTCCAGACACAGGTTATATCTGATCAGGTGCCTGACACACAGCATTACAATGAGGTATCAACATCTGTGTAAGACTGAAAATGCTAGATTTTTATAAAAGGGGTGCTTATGCAACAACAGTACTAAGCCACTAAAAATGGATCATTCAGGAACTGTACAAGCAAGATCGTTTGCTTTCATGGGTTGATACTTTTATTTATGATGGAAACTATGACCAGAAAATATGTTTTCTGGCTTGGCAACCTAAATATTAAATATTTATTAAAATGATATAGACAAAGACTCTCATTACATGGCAGCAAACTAAGTTTCAGAGCACAAACTGGAAGTGTAACCTTTGATACAGAAATAAAATCTCAGGAGTCAGATAAGAACAGAAAAAAAACCCACTATGCATACAAGTCCGGCAAACAAAGACCAAATATTTATTTTTATACAGCACTTGCTTAGTGTCTTCATGCATAAGTCACCTTGCCAGTCCCTCAGCAGTTGAAGATTTCACAACATCCCTCACCTTGAGCTATAGTCTTCCTCAGCTTGGTGATTAACTTCCAGGAAATGCCTTAAGGCCTGACCTTGAGCATACTTCATGCACGTAAAGAAAACCACATGAGATATGCCTTCACAGTATCCCCATAGCAATATCAGTAATACACATGATTTCAGGGTTGATCAAGACATTAAACTCTATTTTAAAACACAATACTACAAGATAACACCCCTGCACTTACAACCATTTAAAATACTATTAAAAACAAACAAACAAAATCCAAAAAAAAACCCAAAACCCCACAAACAACCCACAACTATGAAATTTGCATCTACAGAATTATGAAGGATTTGGGAGGAATGCTTCCTACACTCACCTGTAATCTATGAAACACCGGGCTTGTCAACACTGGCCTTTGGTTTAGTTATTCATACCTTTAACACCGAAACATGCAATATACCAGGCAGAAATGCATTTAGCATGTCAGAAAATCCAGCGGTTGCAGCCTAACACAATATATTGCTTCAGCAACACCCACAACAACAGACCCGGACTCCATTCTCCTAGGAATGTTTCATGAAGTTCTGAGTCTGTATCCTATTTTCTAGGATCTGATGGTCTAAGGTAATTTATCAAATATGTTGTAACTACAGCTTTGGACAGTCATCCGCTTTAGTCTGGAATGAGGAGAAACCCACTCCCGTGAAGACAGAACTTTCTCAAAGCTGGTCTTTGCCAGAGGAATGAACTCCCTGGAGACTACAGTCCATCCAAGACCTCCTAATCTCACCACTTTCCATTCTCAGTAAAAGGTAAGGGGTTTTGCTGTCCATGACTTCTCAAACATTCAGAACCATGTGCGTAGTAAATAAAAGGAATTCTAAACCAAGAGGAATTCCCCCAGAAGGGACTTTTTGCCACAGCGCATCCACGTGTGAGACATGAATCGTGTTCCCCAGTACACTTCAGAGGGACACCGTGGATCTTACAGAAGTCAGAATGAGGTAGGTACGAAATGAGGTGCGTGAGCAGAAACAGCTTATGCGAGTTACAGATGCCCAGCGAGCACAATTTCTACTTCTTTTTTTAATGTTCTTTTACTTTCTGTTCGTATGATAATTTCCATATGCGTGTGAAAAATTATTTAAAACCAGAGCACTGTTAAAAGTTTGCTTTCTCTCTGTAAGACAATAAGGCTCTGATACCTGCTGCCCACCATGCCACCATCCCCTGTTCCTGCAGCCGCAGCGAGACGAGCGGCTTTACCCGGAGCGGGCTCGCTGCTCCCCCCCTGCCCGCCCCAGAAGGTG
>NW_010271336.1:0-324 GCF_000690775.1 Eurypyga helias
TGGATTGTTTCTCAAAAGGTGTGCTAGCTTTGTGGAGTTACCACCTAGTACCCATCTTTGTGCAGACATGCAATAAACAAATATCTCGACTCTGTGTGTGGATTGGCTTATTGCACACTGGGTGAAGAACCCAGATTTGGGACAACAAACCCTACTTTTCCCTCTGTGGCTGGTACAGTCCTTTGTGCCAGTATTGTTGGTTACCTGATTTTTGAATAGGTTATTTAAAGATAACCTGTGACGTGACCCGACCCAACCTGGCAATGGGGTACACACCTGGCCACTGTGTCTTTGGTACCTAATATTTGGGCAGATCTTCCTGGC
>NW_010271337.1:0-33894 GCF_000690775.1 Eurypyga helias
CTCCCCCCGAAGCAGTATAAAGGCTTGGAGAACTGCTGAGTTCTTCACCTTCCTTTTTCTCACCACGATTATTCTTTTCTGTTACATAGTGAATTCTTTATAGCTCATGTATATAGCCATCTTGCTTTTGATGAATTGAGACCTCCTGCAGATATATCTGAAAGATTCGCAAAGCATATAACCCCCTCAGATTTGTGTGCATCGTGGGATAGGTGTAACTGCAGTAGCTGTGAAAGGCAAGATGCAATTTTGGTCTTTTAGCAGCCTACCTCTTACCATAGAAGTACTGTTCAAAATATAAACGAATTTAAAGCATTCTAGGAGTTCTTGTTGATCGAGGGAGAAAACAATCACAGTTTTGTGGCAGGGCTTTCCCGAGCTGAGGATTGTGTTTCAACTTCATTATTGGTTATAAGTGTCATTGTTTTAGGATAATCCCAGTGGTGTCAGGGATGTCATAAACTTTCACCTTCTCCCCCTTTTCTCCCATGTTTAAGTCTGAGAATAGTCGGTCTTCAGTGTATTGCAAAGACCCACATTTGTAAGTCCACACTAGACTGTTGCAGTGAATGGACTACTGGAGCTAGAGCAGAAAAAAGGGAAAACAAATTAAGCCAACAAAAAAAGAAAGGCCTTTTCTGACAATGTGTGTATTTAAAATATCTGTGGAAAATAACTACACAAAGGGATATTGGTTATGATCTGCTGTGCTACTTCTGGTAGTGTAAAGTTCTTGGCTTGGGCTTTAAAAGACGTGTGTGATTTGCGGGCTGTTTGTGAAGTATGCTGACTGTGAAACGAGAAGAAAATTGAAGCTAACAGATACACTGATCTGCTGCATTAAGGTTTTGTCTCTCAGAGCGGCTGGTAAGCCAACGTGCAGGAGACAAGGTCCTTTGGCAGGGATGGGCTTGCACTGTGGAAGTGGCTAGCCAACACCAGCCCTGTGGCCACGTCCTCTCCCTGCTCAGAGCTCCCTGGTAGCCTGACCCTCCTCCAGCTGTGGCGGGGATCAGTATAAATTACCCTGTGGCTGGTGAGGTAGACAGTGCCTAATGCCACTCTGATTGAACTGTGAGGGAAAGGGGGTTAAGCTGGGATAACGCTCCAGCCCCATCCTGGCAGATGACAGCATCCCGAGCCTTCTCGCCCCAGCTGCCTCCAGGAGCATCTGAAGTTTGCCGTATGCCTCAGACCTTACGTGACTGTAGCACGCAGCTCGCTAGTTGCTGCCATGTTGCTAGGGCAACCCGCCTACTTATGCCTTTATTTCCAACTTCAGTCTGATACATCCTCTGCCCTGCCTTTGCTGGAGTGGCCTGTTTGGCACTCAAGCGTGCTTTGATGGGCTTCAAATACATCTTGTGTAGTGAACTGTTACTTATACAGGGAAGACATCTTCCACTCCCCTACCCCAAGTGTAGAGAGAGGTTTGTTTTGGATTTTAGCATTTTAATTGGAGTGTGTCTATGCATGTCCATGCACAGAAATTAAATATTGCTCTTGTTTCTGCAATTTATGCTCTTAGAAGGGAGCATTTTATCAGTCTTCTCTAGGGCTGCTAGAGCAGTTTAAGCTCAGTTCCCTTCTTTCCCCGATATGCCTTTTGGGGGGCTAGTTTGAATGTATCTACCTGTAAATAAATCTTAATAATTTTAAGCATGAATTAGTTGTGCTTGTATGTGTGAATAATGTACCCTGTGTGTGCTTTTAATGGTATCCTTGATAATCTATGTACAATTTAAACAACAAATTATAAGAGGCAGTAGAAAACCCATGTTAACGCTGTTTTGCAGCATAGATGTCTTTTGAAATGTGTCATTATTAGTGATAGAGACTTTGCTGTAAGAAGTGACCAGATATTTTTGGGTTTTTTTCCACTCAGCTGTCCCATTTCCTCCAAGTCACCGTCTCACAGCTAAGGAAGTGTTCGATAATGATGGAAAACCTCGTGTGGATATCTTAAAGGCACACCTTATGAAAGAAGGGAGACTGGAAGAGACCGTTGCTTTGAGAATAATAACAGAAGGAGCTTCAATTCTCCGCCAGGAGAAGAATTTGCTGGACATAGATGCGCCAGTCACAGGTTAGTATGGAGTTACGACGATGCAGGGGATGGTTGCTGGTTTGGGACATGATAAGCAGTGCATCAGAATTGTATATGGTTTCCTAAGGAGCTGAAAGGCAACTTGAAAATCATTTGTTCTCGCTAATACTTGATTTTGCCTTTGTCTGCTGCCACTGGGATAATGGAGGCCATCGAGCAGCTTGTAAATTCTGTGAAATTAGAGGGAAGGATCACAGCTGCTGAGCCCTTTCTGTTTCTAAGGCAGAGAACACTTTTAGTCTTTAGGAGAAGATTAGAAGAACTTTGTTAAACTTGAAAAGTTTCCTGGCCTTTTGCACCAGCTATTAATTTCATAATTTTGTAGATGTCATTTACCATAGTGGTGGGCTTGGCAGTGCTGGGTTAACAGTCAGACTTGATGATCTTAAAGGTCTTTTCCAACCTAAAAGATTCTATGGTTCTATAGTAGCGCTGTTGAGACATACAGAGTTGGGCTTAGAAAGAATAATGGTGTCAGAGTAAATGGAAATTTTAATTAAATGCTAAGGAAAATAACGAGTGTAGAAAAAAAGGAAAAAAAATTAGCAGAATCCCAGTTTGTGTTGCCTGGGGGATTAATGAATTGTGGTGGTTGCAGAGCCATCCTGCCCTTGACTATCAAACACTACCACCCACTCGTTAATTCTCAGGAAATGCCTTATACTGTGAATTTCCTTCTCTAATTGTATCCTGCCTCTGACTGCATTCTGAACGTATGAATGCATTTGCTTGCTCTAATGTGCCTCCTTCCCTGTTTTGTTGTTTTTATCGGATATGAATGCATTTTGGCAAGAAATCAGTCTGTGGCATAGGAAGTTAGCTGTAGGGCAAAAGATAACTAATTCCAGCCAGCTTAAACTACAACACCAAACTATAAAACTTGGTTTAAGAAGGCAGTTCATACTGTCACTTTTGTTTCTGGAGATCCCAGACAAAAGTAAAAGAAATAAGTTCATCTACTGCAGAAGAAGGATCACCAGCCTTTATCAGTACTGGTAGCATTCATCAAAAATGACATAGAAGTAGTGAAACCATTTTCCGGAAACCTTCCGTGAAACTGAAAAGCATACTGCCTGAATTAGAATGATGCAGAAGTTATTCAAGCTTGTAATTTTTAAAATGACATCCAAACAGGGGGTTGTAGCTCGACCTGGAGAGGTAATGTGTATCATCTTCTGTGTAACAATTAGCTTGTCATGCTGCTGTACAGTTCTGATCTAAAAGATGTCAGTCATGGATGAATAAAGGAAACAGGAAGAATAAAAGGATACCCCAAGTAGGCTGAGAATTAAGTTCTACAGAAGTTTTCTTTGACACTTCAGGATAAATGGAAGACATTGTAAAGTGGCAATACCATTGTCCATAGCTGAGTGGCAGACATGCAGAAATTCTAACTTTCTGTAGGTTTTCTTTTTTTTTTTCTGTGTGTGTGATTTTTTTTTTTTTTTAAAAAACACAGTGGGAGATGTAGAGTGTAGGAGGGCAGGTCTGGTGTGTTGTGTCCTGATTTCCATAAGTCCATGTTTAATTTTCTCTCTCTCTCCCTTCTTACTTTTTCTCTTTAAAAATTATTTTTTAAGTGCTTTTGAAGGTATTGGAGTTGTTCTGAATTATATTTTGGAGATTAATCTCCTGTTAGGTTACCTCATTGTACGACACTGGTATAATTTAAGTCTTTGATTCTTTTTTCAGTTGAGGCTACATCTTGCTTTGTTCCTGCTTTTGAAATTATTTTCATGCAGTGATTGTGATACTGCAGCATTTTTCAGGGTGCCTGGTAGCTACTCTCTTTTAAGCTAGGTTCCTAATGCTTGTTATCAGGGTAGCTGAGAAGTGCTAGTATAATGTGTGAACAAACATGAAAGCTGGAGTTACGAAAGGGATCATCAAAAGAAGGAGAAAAAAAAAATTGTGAGGAGGAGGTAGGAAGAGCTTGTAAGGCATATTGTTGTGGGCCTGACAATTTTCTTTGAGTAGTATAACAGCAGGTGACTAGACAAAGAGAATATCAGTTGACCAATGATGTGCTGGAAGTGCAAGGTATACAGGAAGTCAAGAAATAATGTTGGAGTAAAGAGCACTGTGGATTAGTACAGTCATATACTTGATAAATGTTAAAGAACATGAAAAGTTTTTTCATAAATCCTTGTGCAGCCATCCCTTAGTTTGAAATTTCTCTTTTGTTTATTTTGAGGGATGAGATAATTGCCCTCAGAAAAAATTATCAGAGTTCTGACTGGACGAAAGCTGGTCTATCACTCCCTTCTCAGAAGGCTGATGATGCCAGGCTGGACGAGGCTTTGAGCAACCTGGTCTAGTGGAAGGTGTCCCTGCCCATGGCAGGGGGGTTGAAACTGAATGATCTTTAATGATTTATGAGGGAAAATATAATTAAAGTTTTGTGGCTTGAGGTAAGAGCAGGAGGATTAGTCACCTGTTACTGTCACAGGCAAAACAGACTCAACTTGGGGAAAGTTAATTTATTACCAACCAAATCAGAGTAGGATAATGAGAAATAAAAAATAAACCTTAAAACACCTTTCCCCCACCCCTCCCTTCTTCCTGGGCTCAGCTTTGCTCCTGCTTTTCTCTGCCTTCTTCCCCCTCCAGTGCAGGGGGATGGGCATTGTGGTCAGTTCATTCCATGTTCTGTTGCACCCTCATTCTCATGGGGACGACTCCTCACGCTTTTCCCCTGTTCCAGCGTGGGGTCCCTCTCAGGGCAGACAATCCTCCATGAACTCCTCTGACGTGAGTCCTTCCCATGGGCTGCAGTTCTTCAGCAACTGCTCCATCGTGGGTCTCTCCCACGAGGTACCATCCTTCAGGAGCATCCTGCTCCAGCCTGTGGCCCTCTGGGGTCACAAGTCCTGCCAGCAAACGTGCTCCAGCCTGGGCTGCTCTCTCCATGGGGCCACAGCTCCTGCCAGGAGCTTTCTCCAGCACTGGCTGCCCATGAGGTCACAGCCTGCTTTGGTCATCCCCCTGCTCTGGTGAGGGGCCTTCCCCAGGCTGCAGGGGAGGTCTCTGCTGCCCCGTGACCCTTTGTGGCTGCAGGGGCACAGCCTGCCCTCTCACCATGGGCTGCAGGGGAACCTCTGCTCTGTTGCCTGAAGCAACAAGGATGCTTTCCAGTTGCTTGCATCACCATGGGGAATGTCTATGCCAGCCTTCACCCACCAGGGCATGAGCAAATGGTGAGGAGACTGAGCCACCTTCCATGGATGGATTGTTCCTGACTTCATCTGTACCTTCTTCTCTTGGAAGCCTGCAGTCTTCATCTTAAGCCTGTGAGTTTAACAAGAGTGATCTACCACTGAACTGCAGCTGCTCAGTGTTCAAAGGAAAGATATCTCTATGGCAGCCTTAGAATTTCCAGTCCTGTTTTATGTTCATGACAGTATAGTGACATATGGAGAAATTGGCTCCTTTTTGATTATTTTCTTTCCCCCCCACCCCGAAAGGCTAAGGGAGTGTATTTCTCAACCTCCCCAGTGGCAGTATTGACTCAAGTCATGCTCCAAAGAACAGTTGGGAATGCCAGACTTCAAATTGCTTGGGTAGCTTTATGTGGCCTTTTTATATATGTTCAGTAATATACAGAGCAATTCTGGGCAAGTGATGTACACTACCTTTTGCATGATAACTAACTAATTACCTGCTTGTTTTTATGGGGCATCAATTCCACAACTAAAATCTGCTGTTCTGAAGTACTGAAAAATCTTAACTGCGTGCCAAATGTGTCCCTTTGACTTCAGTGCATGTGTAACATTCTCTGTGTGTGGGTATACTTCTGTATATTATGGAATTATCTATAAAATGATAAGCTCTTTGGGGTTTGAATGCATTATGGCAGAAAACCAAGTTTAGGTAAATCCTTCGATGGCAATGTTGCCTTGCTTGGCTCCCAGTCTGTTCAGCTCACCTGTGTTTTGAAGACAGTTATTCACACGTGTCTCTTGAAGTGAAAAGATATTGCTACACTGAGTGGTGTTGAAAGTATGTGAGCAAGCTGATCATGCTGTCTTCAGAGTAAGGTCTGTAGAAGTTTTGTAGCTAAAGCATTTTTCACATAAGTGGAGAGAGGGCAATTTCAAAGTTGCTTGCTGCATGAGTATGGTTCATTCTGTCCCCTGCATGGAGAAGAGCAGCAAGAGAATATATAATTAAGGAATTTGTAGCATGATGCATCTGCAAGAGATGTTGCACTTGAAACTTTAATATTGGCACATCCTAAATATGAAGTTCCTTTTTTGTCAACATTTGTGGTGTTCGTTTTAATTACTAGGTGTATGATTTATTGACATTAATGAGCCTCAGTTCACTGGCCCTTTTCAAAGCAACCAAACCTGCACTTTTATAACACAATAAATTGTTGTTTTCCAACATCTGAAAAATTATCAGCTACAAGAGGGGCTGGGATTAAACTGCAAGAACCCAAAGGTTTTTGATTTCAGCAGCAAAGTAGCTGATGATAACAGCTTATTCCAGCTTTGCAGCTAGCATGAATTTTGAAGTTGGCCCTGTTTTGAGCAGACCAGGTTGTGCTAGATGACCTTCCCACCTCAACTTTTCTGTGATTTTAATTTTTACCTCCTTAAATGACATACTTAACTACACCCTAGACCTAGAATTCCTAAGTGTGTTGGTCTAATTATTGTGTGGTTCTGCTTTTACCTTTTGGATTATGTTTCTGGAGGATATCATTAGATTTACAGATACTGAATGAAAAGCATACCTCTTGAACATATGACGGCACAAGTGAATAAGCCTGTAAGAGGTGTGTGTTGGAGTTGTTAAGGTGTTTTTAAATATAACTCAAGCACTTGAATTGCTTGTAATGTTTGTATGATACTAAGAATAAGTAAGTGGTGGGATCTGCCCTCCAAACAAGGTGCTGGTTACAGTATGACACTTCTGTATCTCAGCTGGGTAGCGGTATCTTTCAGTTGTAACTACTTCAGCTGCTTTAACTGTATGGCTAGTCATTCTGAGAACATGCGGTTGTGTCGTTCATATCGTGTCTCATGGCTGATAATGCATGAGATTCCCAAATGTTCCTGGTCTGAGTACATCAGCTTGTGTTTCTGTGTTAAACTGTTATACGTTCCCTGTGTGGACCAGGAACACCTGAGAATCAGAGACATTTCAGCAAATTATTCTCACTCAGAATAAATTGCCTGCAGTTAATTCTCCTTCATCAGAGGAAAACTAACTTTGGCTGCAGTGAGGTAAATGTTAGTTTGAAATAAACTCTGACATGTTTCTTTCTGAAGTATCAATTCAAGATCTTGCTTGCATAAATAGTAGGACATTTCAACAGAACAGGTTGAAACTGTGGAAGAGAAGGAAAGGGCAAGTATCATCAGCACCATCTCCTCTTGAGTCCTTGGAAACAATAGGCCAGTTCTTTTTACATGCCTGTATAAGGCTGAGGTTTTCTCTGACTTAAAAGATGAATTAGACTTTATGAAGAAATATCTGCCATAAATTTTAAAAGGTGTTAGATACACTTTTATCTATGTATGCATGAGTACAGTTTTTTTGCAACAGTTATTTTCCTTTACTTATCACTGTTGATTATGTTAGTAAAATACAGAGAACCTGCATCTTAAAACTCCTCTTAAAAATAATTTGATATAAACATACTGTGGAACAGCTAAAGTGAACTCAGTTGGATCCTTGAATTGGATTGCTGATTAAAACTGACCCTGTTCTAGCTATTTTGCACGCTTTATTGAGGACTCGCTATACATCAAATCACTTGTGGCTTAAAAACTGGGACTTCCTAAAGAAGATAAAGATTTAAGGCTGTATGTATTCAAAATTGTTGATCTGTTCCTTCCCTAAATGCTTCTGTTGGTTCCAGATATGGGCTGAAATATGCCAGCCTGCCTCCCTGCTAGAACCAAGTGATTGCATCTTGTAGCTTAATTGAGCTGCTTCAGACATTAGCATCTGATATTTTGGCAGACCTGATGTTTTCTAGTAGCAGCTGCTTAAGTTTATCATTATTGCCAAGACAGTGGATACTACAGACTGCGTTCTTTACAACTACCTCGCTTGTTCTTAGAAATAATCCATCTATAGTTAACTTGCTTTGGTGCAGAAAACATAGTCAAATAAGCCAAAGTGAAACTGTGGAATCTGAGATGCCCTTCAGATATGGAGCTTAATCTGATGCTGTGAAATGGAGGATCAAGTATGTATTGGGCTTCAAGTCAGCAGAGAAATTGCACTGACTAGAAAACCAACAGCAAAAATACAAAAAGAAACAGCTTGTAAATACCTAAGTCTTTAGGACTTTGTTCTTACCAGCTTTTATTTAGTGTGTGGGCGCTGCTTCATCATGTGGGTGCTGACGGCACAGTATAGCATGTCAGCATTTCTTCTAGGGCTATTGCAAGCAGACATAGTGCATCATAGCAGGGGTGTTTATTGTAGCTGCTCAAAGATCTTTCTCAAGCTTGTAAATCAGGCTTTTTATTTGCTTTGCAATTATGTAATCAGTGGCACAACTTGAGATAGAACTGGGTAGTTCTGGGTTCTTGACACTTGGATCCTTTTTTGAACATGACCATGCTTCTTGCACTGTGTAGTCCTCATTAGAAAGAGATCCTTTGTTCTTGGCTTTGTCTAGTTATTTTCCCTTTGATTCTGTCCTCAGGTTAATCTAACTCAACCTTAGGTCTCAGTTTATATTGGCAAGGGGTGTGGGAATGCAGTGGGATCACTGCGGAAATCACAGCCACCCACGTTCCTTCCTCCCCCACTCTGCATGGAGGAGCTACTGAAACGAGTAAGACCTAGAAGGGGGCAGAAGGAAATTCCAGAGTACGTTTGCCCCCTCCATCCCCCAGCAAAACAAAACCTACCACTAACATGCAAATTGGCGTTCTCCACTTTATATGTATGTGTGTGTATGTGAAATAATACAGGACTGTGATTTATATGTGTTGAGCCTGGGAGGGGGGATGATTCTGCCTGAATCGCGCTGTACCTGCAACTGCTGCAGAGCAGCCGCAGTGTAGAAATCAAGCCGGGAACACCTATGGGAGAGCAGCAAAGGAACTGTGAGGGGGCAGGCTAATAGCGAGACAGAGACAAACAGCGTTTTGTGTCAGCTGATCATTCGTTGCTCCTTGGAGGTACCGCTGCGTTCATCCGATTTGGGAATCGCCGTACGAATGTGTGCCCCTGTTGGTCAGGGTCCGGTTGTGCTTTTGGAGCTAGCACCAGCTGTCTCTTGCCTTCATCTGTGCTTTATGTTTGTGTGTCTGGCCTTTCACCAAAACCTGACTGTGAAGCACTGGCAAGGGCAGCGGAGATATCTAGCAGGTTCGGCCTTAAGAGATGCTATAAACATTACCTATCATCACTTAGGAAGAGCATAAATCAGAAAGCATTAGAGGTTGGAAATGATGCTTATAGAAGCATGTTATTCTGGGATGGGTGGTTCTTCTACTTCTTCCTGCCTTTAGATGCTTTTTCATTAGCATTTTAATTATTCTAAAAAATACTGCTGGAGCTGAGAGATACTTTCTCTCTGATTTTCTGCAGTTTATCTAGATAAAACATTTATAGAATAATTTCCAAGTACATATAATATTGTCTGGGAAGATTTTGCATTTTTAAATGAAAAAAGATATGTGCTATATAGTTCAAACATTTTAATTAGTTTTTAAAAAAAATCTCACATTTTTAAATTGTCTTTAAGATCCACGCTCTGTAAATAAATGCAGCAATTGTGAAGATTAGGAACCAAAGAGGAGCATGTTATCAATCTGCAGGTGATTTTGGAAAGTCTTAGGAAGTGTCACAGGGCATTGTGGCAATAGTGTACGTGATTTGTACTGGTAGTGTGTCAAGCCATAATATTTTCTTTGGACCCAGGGGTCATTATGTGCCCCATTTAGGGCATCAAATCATTAAATGGGGAGTTTCAAATTGTTCCTTGGTGCTGTCTCCAGAAAGACTGTGTTGCCTTCTGCTTCTCTCTTCCCTTAGGTTTGGGCATCTAAATCTAGTTGAAATTTATGTATTGATACTAAGTCAGGAGGGTCTTGCTCCTCATCTTTTGATGAATATTCAGCAAGAATGAAATTTTCAGGAGGAATCTTAAGTCCTATGCCATTTTGTCTTTCTCTTTCTTTATTGTGTAAATAATCCCTTGAGCTCAGTAGTTGTGTTGAACCTTGCGGGTTGCTTGGTTTAAGTCAATGTAGTTCCATTTTGTGAGGTTTTTTTTGGATCCAGCTACATAATCATCTTTAAAGCAGGCAACCCAAGGAGACGTCAATGGATTAAGCTCCAATTTATGAGTCTGTAGCTAAGAATTAAAACCAGCCGTTTGGTGCTCAGCACAAGGGAAGGTGCCGAGGAGAATCCTTCTGAGTCAGTAGGTCTGTTGGCATAATTGCTTTGAGATATTACTTCTTAATATTTGACAGGCACTCTTACTCCCCCTTTTTGCTTCAAATCTACCTCTGCAAGAAATACTACCTTTACAAGGAAAACACTGCAAAAGTATTGCTTCAATCAAAACAGGTTGAATTCAGAAATCAAAATGAGCCGCTTGTGAGAGTTCACTGCAGTGGAGTTTTTGCAGACAGATCAAAAATGGGTTTTTTTCTGAATAATCAATGAGTTAAAATTGAATGAACTGTATCAGACATTAATAAGAAAGCTTTAAAGTATCATTTTTAATCCACAACCTTAAAAAAAAACCCCAACAAACAAACCCAAAACAAAACAACATACAACACATTTCAGCTCATCTTTTGTGCATGTTCTTGTCTGTGTTTAGGTGTCTCCTGTACATACAGCCTGGGATCAGCCGCGTGGCAGTGTAGCTTGGGGGCACTGCCACTGGCCATAGAGATCAATCTTGTGACTTCAGCCTTTGATGCAGTGGCAGTGCAAAAGCACTTCTATTTTCTTTCAGCTTGGCTTGCTTTCTGTCATGGGCAATAGTCAGAGTTGTCTAGAACAATAAATTATCAAAGCTAATGTTGCTGCTTTGTTCCACTTCATTTCCTTTGGCTCTTACCAGACTTCAAGAGGAGAAAAAGCTAGCCTCAGTGCAGATACACAATTAAAAGTAAAGAGAAGTTGACTTAAGACCTGTTTGTGAGATCAGTCTTAAAACTGGGTTATATTTTTTTCCCCAAACTATCTCAAAACCTCCAGTTGAAAGGGTAAAACTCCTTTGAAGAGAAAATCATCTTTAGATTCTAAACAAATAAGAAAATATTTGTCTCCAAACTGCAATTCATTATTAGTGCTTATGGCAGCTGTAGCCATTTCACCAAAATTTGGTTTGAAAGGAGCTGAGCATGGTAAGCCAGTAGTGAAGTGAGACTAGGTTGCTCTCTAAATACATTAAAGCAATCATTGTTAAGGATTTGAGGATGGTTTGTATGCTATACTTGTTAGTTTAATGATTGATTGCGAAAAATAGCTTTGCAGTCTACCGATTCTCTTAAAATTACTTGGGGTTTGGGTGTTTTTGTTTTGGTTTTTTTCTTTTGTTTTTATTAAGGTATCTGCTATTGGAAATAGGCTTGCTCATTACAGTGGAAAAACATAATTTCCAAACACACACACAGGTTATTTATGACCACAACCACATCTTAATACAGTGGGCCAGCATCGAGTGTAATTAAATCCTTGGTAAATCAGTAGTCCCTCTATAGAGATCCAGTGGCATTGCACCTACATTTTAGCGTGAAATTAAAGAAGCACCATTGAGGAGATATGTGGGGAGAGGACACTTAAGCATGGTGAAGAATATTTCTCTGGCTCTCTTAACCCTTGTTGAGGGAACAACCGTTATCATCAGTAAACTGCTGATGTTAGCTATGCCAACTGGCTTTTGGATCATTGGCATCCATCTAGGTGTTCAAAAATGCTTCTGGTTTTGTAGTATAGAGGCTTGAGGCTTCGGAATAGGAAGACTACGTCAAATGCATGATGTCCTTGAAGGCATGAGCGATTTAAAATGTAACTGGTTGAAGATGCCATCTGGTGGTATGCATGTGGTATGTCTGGCTGATGTACCTGCCATCAAGGAAAGTGCAAGAAAGGAATCGTGGTAAGGAGAGAATGCAGAGGTCTCCAGTCGTTGCTGTAGGCACGGGTTGTAAGACTACCGCAGGTGTGGGAGAGAAGATAAGCATAAGCAAGTAATACAAGACAGCTTTTTATTTGAAGTCTGTTTTTCTAAAAGCATTTGCAAAAAAATTCAGGTTATTTTACTTGAGGCAGTGAAAAATAAACTGGATTTGTTTGGATTGAGATGGCAATGAAATGATGAAGGTCTTTGCTTGGTACAGATTTTTATGGCATAAGGCATTTCAGTGGCATAAGCAAAAATTGTAAGTTTTTACATTAGTGATCAAACCTTGTTCTCTGTGTGTTCTAAAACCTCAAGGGCTGTATTTTTTTGTTTTAATCTGTAAGAATATCAGAAATGTGAATATCATCTTCCCTAGTTTTTATGTAAAGCTTTTTTCTTTGAGAACAGCTTTTAAGGTCTAACATTAATTGAATGGGTAAAGGTTAAAACTTAGTAGCAATAGCAGTTATTCACTGTGCTATTGAAGCTAAATTACTCACTTTAACTAGTTTAAACAAAATCAAAGCATTAGTCTGCCAAAAGACATCTATCTACATTTGCAGGTTCCTTTGCTCTTACTTCATCACATGCTTTCCCTAGGCATCAGTGACCTGTTGTGCAAACTGAAGTTTTATTTTCAGTGCAGGGTTTCATTCAGTAATGAAGATAATATTATTTTTATATTCTTCCTGCATTAAGACCTTTCCTTAAGATCACAAAATAATTTAGGTTGGCCAGCACCTTTGGAAGTCACATGGTCCTGCCCCTTGTTCCAAGGGCCAGCTACAAAGACAGATCAGTACAAAATTCTGCCACTTCTTTTCTCAATTCATCAATCTACTTCCTTCCAACTTGCACATGTTCTTCTTTCCCACTTAACACCATGTTTCTGAACAGACCTCCTACTGTTCCAACTGTGTAGGGAGGGAGGGAGGTTGACTCCTCACAAAAGCCGTCATAATCTTCAAGCATTAAAACTATCCCTCTTAATGTCTGCTCCTGTTTTATCAATTATCCACATTGTCTGTTTTGCCCAAGAACCCCAGTGAGTCATCTGAGCTCAGACCATTTCATGCTAAGCCTCTGAAACATTTCTTTTACCCTTCATAGAAGGAGGACCATATGCAGTTCCTTTTCCCGTTTTTTCTTCCTCCTTGGTGACTTTATTCTTTAAAAATTTGGCCTTGACAGAGTTGCTGTCTGAGCAGAGTTGTCTGTCTTTCCTCAAGACCAAATCCTTTCACATGTGCTTCCTGGGACAGGCAGCATTGGCATTTAAGCTATCATTAAGAGCTATTACTCTGCAGTGCCCAGCTGACGATTATTTCCCATTAAGCCTACAAAAGTGTGTGGAGGAGAGCATGGTGTTCAGATGCCGTTTTGAGTGCCTGCAGCTGTCTCTTCTCTACCCTCCTTGACCACCTATCCTGTCTCTCTGCCTTTGGACTTGGAAAGCATTGTTATGTAAGACTGAAGAAAGAGTAATGATGAAGAGGATCTATCCACCTGATGTGTCACTGACCCAACTGAAACCTTGGCCTTGGTGGTAGATAATATTTAAAGTGTGATTTTTTTTTTTTCTTTTCCCTCAGAGGTACCTGGGCACAGAATCTGACTAGCAAAAAAAACCTTTATTCCTTTCTGAAGTGGCCCAAATCTCTTCAGACTTTTGAAAGTGAAATGCTTGGTTTAACTTATGTTAGTATTTTGGGGTATGGAGATATAAAAAGGACCTCCCCAAAGTATCTATCTCTAGGGAAAGCATGGGGAAAGGTATTTCAGTAAGAAGGGTACAAGGATACAAGAAATTAATTCATATTGACAGTAGTTTTGTGGAGAATACAGATGCTGTTGGCTAGAATTTTTGATACGGTGTCTGTTCTGCTGCATTTTCAATTTTTTTTTTCTTGTGAACTAGAAACCTTTTCCAGTAAATAAGTATTGATATTTAGAGGGTATGCGGTATGTGATCTCAAAGCACAATTGTTCCAGCTGATAAATGTGCTGTGTGGGTGCTGTATCAGTTGCGAGGCTCTGGTGTATTTGCATGCATACAGGGAATTGTGTAATTAAGCACGTTAAGCTGAACAACACACAGCCTCCCCATTGTTTCTCTTTATGGGTGTAATTAGATGCTGAGAGAACTATAGCAGGCAGTAGGAACAGTTTCCTCCTGCCACCCCTCAAACAAGATTTCAGTTCCAATTAAAATAAATTACGTTTTCAACCAGAAATTACTCACATGATATTTATGTCATTTAGAGACAGGCACAGAAAGCCGGGTGTAAAGGTAAATCTTAGAAAGGAGAAGGTGGAGGAGAACACTTCAGAAATCCTAATCGATATGAATTCAACAGCTGACTCTTTGAATTGCTCAGTTATACTCCAGTGAGAAATTTTGACTGGAGGTTGAGTAACAGATGGGGAGAAGCTTCCCCACAAGATTTTGGGTACTAGAGATTTCTGAGTTAAACTGTGTGATATGCTTTGACACTTTGAAGAGTAAAGTTTTATAGTTTTCTATATTTCTATATTTAAAAAAAGCTAAAAACCTTTTATCCCCTACTTAAGGGAGAAGTTAATATATGACACTTTCTGCCCAACACCTGCCTATTTTGATCCATCAGGTGTTCCAAGAAGGCATCCTTTCCTGCACTGCTGCAGTAATAGGACTTGTAAAACAGAAGAGTAGAAACCCTTAATTATGATGTAGTTAGGTGGAAGGATAGGATTTTAAAATAATCACTATTTTTGCTTAAACAACATGTTTTTCATGTCAGAAATAAAGCAGTTGTTTGCTTTTGAAAGTATCAATAAAAAATGAGAAGAAAAACCACATGGAGAAAATCACATGATAAATAAAAAGCCTACTCTTTTGGGCTATGATGAAGTTTAAAACTAAGATATTTGTATTTTTAATTAATAAGCTATGTAAGGGAAACCAGTGATCTACTTAATAAATGTTGTCCAGGATAGGAGCCTTTTATCCTCAGGAAGAGGATGGAAGGATGGTTAAGGTGATAAAAGAAAAATCTTTTGAGATGAGAAATTCCTAATTCTCTTATCATCATATACTTCAGGGACTTTTAAATCATTTGATAGGCATTATGACAAATGATGGCTGTCCTTTAAGCTTTATCATGCAGAAAAGCTTATGCTACATCACAGGAAAAAAAATGCTGTCTCATGTCCTTAAGTATTGTGACTGTTTAAGATGCTTTAAACATAGTTGTAAAGAAGCATAATCAGTACATTAACCTCACTGCTTTCCATGTGTGGACAGTCTTAATTTCAGTGGCTCTGGGTCTGTGTGGTACCTCTTACGTACATTACTTCAGTATGCTGGTCAGACTGTGAGGGAGATTTGGTCTGGGAAGGATTCTTGGATCAAAGAGAGGGAAACAGGTGTATTTTTAAAATATTGCACAGGGGGTATATTTTCAATAGATTCTTATTCGACAAATGCAGCCAAGCTCTGTGTGTCTAGTGGAGGAAGATTTTTACGATGTCAGTGCCTGATGGTCTTTCACAGTTAACCCTCCTTACTTGGTGCTTCTCCATTGCATAAATACGTTGTTGAAGGCGTTTGGTACAACACATCTTTGAGTCCAGATTTGATACTGCTTGATATTTCTTGCAGGAGAGAGAACTTCATCCTCCAAAACCTCATCCATCCATGTGAACTGGAGCTCGACAAGTATATTTCAAAGGTTAAGGTGGACATACTGAGTATCTTCATTTAAGATACAGAAAAACAAATTTTAATGTAGCCCCATTTTTGGATAGAAAAACCAGATAGTGGGAGAAACTGATCCATGCTTGTTACATTAGGGTTTGGAGCAACCTCACCTTTCTGTGAGTTTTCAGAACAGCTTATTTTGTGAAGTTTAGTATAAAGGTGATCATGGAGTTCTGGACTGAAAATTTGAGCTGCATTTGGACGATTTGAGAGCAGTTCATGTCTCTGCAGTCGTGTGGTAAACTTTGAAGTAAAAGCATTGCTATGACAATTCAATTGGAAAATTAACTATACAATGTGGAAGATAGCTCATTCTCCTCCCACTTCCTCCCCATCCTTTCATCTACAAAAATAGGGTAATTCCTGGCAATCTTCTTATTTTCTCTGCAATTTTCCAGTGTCCTTGCTGATACAGGAAAAGTACAAGTCTTAATTGCTTCCATTTTTGTGATGGATGAAGATTTTTTTTTTTTTTCATTTTAGTATGTGCTGTTGCTTTTTTGGTTTTAAAGTTAAAATGCTGAGGCTGTTACGTAAAATTAATTGTAAGAGTAAATTCTGATCATTGCATAAGGAATTTGGAGCATGTTCTTGTACTGTCACTACTGTTAATTTGCCAGTCGCAGAACTGCAAATATGCCTTTTGTCCTGACACAATCACTGCATTATTATAATAATACCATTCTACATATTGTCAGCTGAAGAGAGCAAAACCAGTGCTGCACAAGATGTTTTTTTAGCTCAGCAGAGCTGGGCATCTAGGTCTTCCATTTTCCTGTCACCTCCTGAAATGCTGAGCCGGTGTAAGTGACCCCCTCCTCCAGCCTGCTGGTGACCTCTCAAGCCATGTTTGCAGTCAGCTTGGCTGCCTTGAGCCTGTTCCGTGACAGCAGCCTGGCCTGCTCGCTGCATGTCCTGGTCTTAGGAGCTCTCCTGGACATGCTGTTCCAGCATGTTAAGCCCACTGAAATCTAACCTAGCAAAAATTACGTAATTAAATACACCGCTTGGCTTTTTTGCTGGTTTAGTATGCTGAAGCAGTTCATTTTGCTCAGCGGTGACTGAGGGCAGGAACCAGAGCAAGGGAGCAGAGAGGACTGCAATGGCCAGGGGCATGATTAGCTGAGACTGCCACGAACCCTCAGGCTGAAATTGCATTTGGTTATTAGGGAAGCTGAACATACTCTGTCATTCCTGTGAAATAAAGTATTTTCCTGATTGCTTAGGAAAAAGTGAATACCAGTACCTGGTAAAGTCAAGTCCAATGTGTTACCTAGGCTTGTTTAATGTGCATAGCTGAAATATGTAATGCTTTCTTCATTTTCTTAGGGTAAGATATTTAAAGCACAGGAGAAATGCAACATTTCTTGAAAAGCAATTTGTTGTGGTCCTCATATTGCTACTATATAGAAAATCTGCTGGTATTTTTCTGAGTATTGCAGAATAATCCTAGACTCAATATTTGAGTCATCCTGTGTCAAATAAGCTGTGATGCTTTTGTCATCAAGAAATTCAGTACAGCGTGACTTCTTTGCTATGATTTCTATATCTGGTAAATATGCCTAAATTATACTCATGAAATTCACTCAAAAGATGAAAAGGTTGTATTTGTTTTCACTGAAATAATTCTCTGTGGAACAAGCGTAAGGGAGGTCAACTTTTCGCTTCTAGGCTTAAAGAAAACCTGAAATTGGTATGTGTGTATGAACACACCAGAAACAAAGCTGACACTTACCGAGTTGTGTTTCCTGCGTTTGTGCGTGTGCATTACATACTGCACCCTGTCCTGGTGAAGCATCAGACACTACACATTTGACGTAGATTTTAAAGATCTTTTGAGGTGTTTACAGTAAATAAGGTAACATTTTTCTTCAAAAGTAGCAACGTCGCCTGTGCCAGTGCTCAAAATTATGGCTTGGTTTGCAACTGTGTTTGTTATTTGTATACTAAATACCAGCTGATTATATACTAGACGTATCCCTTGATGAGGGATGCCCGTACTCTGTTTTGCTGCAGTCTTCCCAGGGTTTTGAATTCTATTCCTGCAAGTTTCATTTTGCTGTACTCTAAGGAGCATCAGTTAAAAAGTAATTCTGATGCCTTAGCATCCATTGCAATTTTTTCTCCTTTTTAGTCATAAAGTGTGTTTATAAAGATTTTTGATTTTTTTGTCTCTGGTGATAAATGATCTGCTTGCTCTTGGTTGTATCCTCTTCATGCTAGGCTTAAATAAGCCTTGTATAAGGAGTGCCAGTGTGTGTTTAACTTTGTATTTAGTTCTGTTGGGAAGCTTTTAGCTGTATTCCTCATCACTGATTTTTTTTTTAATGTTGTCTCCTCCTCCATCTAAGTGGTTGATCTGGTCGAACCTTCCTGGGACAAGCACCCAATATTATGTGTCTTCTGTTTTTATTTTTGGGTGGAAACTGGTCAAATACTGGGACTGAGAACTATTGAAGTCTACTTTTAAATGTTATTTTTAATCCCATTTTGTTTTACCGGAAGCTCTTGCTGAAAGCATGGGCGAAAATAAGTTAAACTTCTCATTCTGGGGAGAATTTACCACATTGTCTCAGGTGTTCTCTTCCTGGATTAGAAAATGGTATCAAACAAGAAAATCTAAATCTCCCAGAAATGTGTGTTTCTTAAAGCATCATGCAGTACGTTTTTTGAATCAGTTTGTCTAATGCTAAGTCTTCCCATACTGAAAGCACAGCAACAACTTTGCCCCATCAAAAACCTTGTGCATATTCTTGTTCAGTCACCTTCCTCCACATCTCTCTCCATCAGCTTTCAAAGCTGTCGGTGACCTTCTCTTTGCTCCTCCCTCTGCTTGTAAAGGCATCTGGCCTTGGCCCTTCCTGTTGTTTCTCTGCTCTACCTGGAGCTCCCTTCCTCTCTCTTTCACTTTTCCTCAGAAACACGTGGGATTGGTGTGAGTTTTTGCTTTATCTTGGCCATCTTTTAAATGCTGTGTCTAAAGGCTGATAACATGGATAATGCAGAACTTCCTATGAAAGTGTTTTAGGTTGGTGAAACTCAGCTGCGGATCTTTAGTACCAGTGTTGCCAGTTCTTTATCAGCTGCTTGGATTAATATGTGAGATCTTTAAAACGTTGGGGTCCCTGTGCAGAAGGGTGAGATCTTTCACCTACAGAGTAAGCTTAAAAGCCTGAAGTCAGGAGCAAGGCAGTAACCTGTGCCCAGCTCCAGAAAGTCTGATTTGCCCTTTAGTTTTCCTTTCAAATCTGGGGGATGTTTTGGAAGCAAGATGGAGGCCAGATGGCTAAGACGCCCTTTCTTTGGATGTAGGCACGCACCCTGCAAAGCCCCAAGGCCTACGACACCCTTGCGGCTGCCGGGGGAAAGTTCCTGCCACTGCCTATGGCTTGTCCCTTCTTTTGCAAGGCAGCTAGTTCTGTCTGCAGCAATGCAAATCCAATTTTAATTTTTTTTTTTTATTTTCACAAGAGCCCTTTATAAACAGAATTGAAAGTACTTGCATTTTGAAAACAAAGAAGAAAGCTCATTTCAGTTCTGTTTAATCCACATCACTTCAATAGGCTCATTTACACTGAACCTCAGAGTTGCCTTCGCACCTGTTGAATATCCATCTGCGTGAAGGAAACACAAAGTGTCAGTTTGAAAACAAGCTGTTTAAATTGACTCCTGGGGTGTGAGGAAATGTGAAGATGCATTAATTAATCTCAAGTATGTTTGTTAAGATTTTAATAAATTCTGGAGAAAGATGCAACATTCCTTTAATTTAAAAAGGCAACATCTTAACATAAGGAAGAATGTCTGTGTCTTCCCTCAAGGCAAACAGGGTCTGCTTTTGATGTCTCCCAAGTTGGGGGTGATTGTGCTTTGTTGTTTAGTTTTTTGTTTGGGTGGGTGGTTTTTTTTTTTATTTTGTTTAACTTTAGTTCATTAAAAATACTTCAGTTTGCAAAAGACCTTAACTTTATTTCAGTTCTCATCTCAGACTTCCCTTATGAGTTGAGCAGCTGTGGAATTTAAACAGATCAACTACATGAGCCCCTAGCTGGATGTCAAGCTTTTAGGTATTATTTTGCTTCTCATATCCCACAGTATGAAATACAGTTTGTCTGCATTTGGTAACACTACAGCGAGTACTGTTGTGTAGTGATGTTAGAAACTATATCCAGGGTAGACTGCAGTAGTGGATGTGACACTACTGAAGTACCTAGTAAAGTATCTCATTTAAAGGGATATTAAATGTCCTTTCTTTACTCTGGAACTGGATATTAAAAGACCTTCTTTTGCGCTGGAATTGGGCATATGTGTTCTCTGCTCACAACTTAGGAAACCCCAACTTCCAATTCATTTTCTGGGAACAGTTCTTGAAATAAGAATGGCAGCAAGCGCCGTGTGCTGCGGTTCTCCAAGGAAATGCAAAGCTTGGCCCTCTGCTTGACGCATGATTGCTCTTAATCCAGAGTGATAATTCTCGCTGTAGTTAATATTTCATAACCAGGCAGAGTGTTTGCTGAAGGCAGTTTTAATATAGTGGGCTGTGGTCTCAGGAACAGCTTAAGAGCTCTGCACCCACATGTGCTCTGACAGAGCGGAGCACACGTCTTCTCTGTGTCACTCCTCAGTGTTTGCAGAGCTTTCAGCTTTGCGTTTATTCACTTACTAACATTTTGGAACAAATGTTTTGTCTGGCAAAGTAGTACTTTAGGCATCTCCTAATTTTTTAATAGCATATGTGCAAATATGGTTGTTGAAGTTGGTATTCTTCAAGTTAATTGTTGTCTTAAGGTACTATACAGCCTTCCTGCTTTAGTGTTCATAGAAGTCAAAGTTATACTGAGTTCTGTTTAATCTTTTATTCCATGAGGTAGCTACAGTGTATATAGGAATGAATATCATGGAGAAATAGATTTTAACGCTTAATGTGCCTTTTCCATTCCTTATTTTTTTTGCTAGCTCATTATATACTGCTTGGGCAGACTGATTGCTCTGGGCCCGTTTGCTGTTCTTAGCATACGCAGCTCATGCAACCACCTTTTTTTTATCATTGCAGCAATATTCACTGTGGAACGTGACCACTTGTATAGGTTCTTAACACAATTCAGGGTGGCTGTAGTTCTGTACTACTGAACATCTTGCTTGTAATGAGATTTTTGTCCCTGGCTTGTCTCCAGAAGGAGGAGCAAACAGTTATTTCTGCTAGGCTGAGTTAAGCCTGTGGTAGCTGGATTGAGCTGTAAGCCGTGAGCTCCAGAGGTTGCAGGGGGTATGATGGTTGCTAAGTGTTGTTGTGATCGTGTCAGTGACACTGAATCTTCACACAATGGTTTCTGGGGAAGGGCAACAGGGTGGGTATGTAGTAAACACTGGGAAATGTAATGTATTGGTTAATGAACTAATTGGAAGTTCTCTAAGGACACGTGCTTCTAACCTTACTTTATTTGTGCAATTGACCTGGGAAAAACACAGGTCAGTGTGTTTATTCCTTAGGCTGAACATGCCTATTGGTATTGCTCTTTGCGTGTTGCTATTACCCTTCCTCAACATGGGGTCAGGCGTAGTCAGAGATGGGAAATGCTATTTTACAGCATTCGGTATAGTCACTTCAGAACAGGTGAACCCTCAGTGGTATTTAATCACTTGTTTTGACTGTTATAGTATGTAATAAAATATTTAAAAAATATAGAGATGTTTAATTTTATTCATTTGGGCTGTTTCTTATCAGCAGAGATGAGGAAGAGCTAAAGACAGACCACGTTCAGATGCTCTGATGGAAGTGAATTTGAAAGAAAGGCACACTTCTGGGAAAAGCAGGACATGTTTGCTCTATAGACTGGCTAGATGCGTTGCCCTAATGTTTGTGCTAAAAACTCAAAAACCCATGTATTTTAAGAAACCTCGAAAATTGTGTGATATGGTCTTTTCTATTCCCTTGGGGCATGTGAAGGTTTGATGCTTTATTCTTTGGAAAGGTGTATTAATTTTATGTTTTTTGGAAAGGTTTTGGCAGTAGCTGGCTCACATGGAGTGCTCTGTAAGGTGGAACGGGAACAGGACACAGGGAACACATGGTTTGCTTATTTACTATTCAGAGAAGTACAGTGTCAAACAAGTGATACAAATAATAATGGTAGTGTTGCAGAAAACAGAAGATTTCAGGGGTTAAAAAGGTAAATTGGAATGGATTATGAATTCCTAGGAAACAACACCCAGGCAAATGGTAGGATTTGAAGGCTGACTTAATTTACTTGTCATCGTCATATCCTCCTCCTGCCCTGAGGATTTGTGTATAATGATGTATGCAGCCAAAGGTTTTTAGAAAGTACCCTGCCTGGGTCTTTGTTTCATCCTACTGAAATGGAAAAGGATTTCCAAGGGACCGAATCAGGCAGAGGTTAAAAGGTTTTGAACAGCTCCCCATTCATACAAGCTGACTGCATTAACAAGGCACTCACCAGCTCGGAGCATAATTTTTTTTTTTTTTTTTATGTTCAACTAAAAAAAATTAGCTTCCTTTTTAATTCCTCCTTGTGGAAGGAATTTCATTTCATTTACTTGTTCAAACTTCACTATTGACTATTCCTTATAAATTATAAATTAATTTAGAGCCTTCATAAACATTTTATAGGTATCTGCTCCCACAACAAGTCAGGGTGCTGATGTGAATGGATCCATCAGGTTAAGGCACTGTGGAAGAATACACTAAATTGAAACAAAACAATAAAGCCAAGAACTCCTTGATAACTAGATAGGGTAGTAACTAGAAGGTGTATATGTATGTAGGAATTGCAGGATGCAGTCTCACGGTGCCTGACCATGCAATGACAGTCTGCTACTTGAGCTTGCCTTAAAAGCAGGACAGGACCAACCCAGAATTTACAGATGAAAAATAGTCATAGCTCAAAGTGAGACAGAACATAATTTACTGTATTATTTATTGGGGAAAACGAAGAAATACTTGAATAGCAGCAGGCAACATCCATTCATTCTTGCAGTCACACATCTGTTTATTCAAGGGATCTCTTTCCTCTTTTCCGTTGCGCTCTTTAAACAGCTTAATTTCGTGTAGATAATTTAACTGTACCTTGTGTTAAAATGGTGGTGGTTCCCTTCTCAACATGGAAGCATCTTTTGCTTTCAAGGATGTTTCCTATCTCTTCCGCCGACATAAAAGCACAATTTGAAATAAGAAATTTGGGCTTGCTTGCATGAGCTGCTGCTTTCCTCTCCCTCAGCACATCTGCATCTTGCTCGCCCTTGGGAGGCTTACAGTGTCCTGTCTGAGAGGAGGGGTAGGTTTGCAACTCGGGGAACAGGCTACAAAGGCAAGCAGATGTTAATGTCATACCTCTGTGGCAAGTAGCTAGATTTGAAAGTCTGGCAGCAGATGGAAGCTCAGCTAGGAATGAAAGCAAGAAGGAATGCATCTTGCAGCATCTCTGGCTGGAGAGGGTTCTTGAAGGGTGTGCATTACATCAATTCTACACATGATTGATGGCTGTTGTTCCATCCTAAATTTCAGATGAGTGAGGTGTTTTTTCTTTTGAATTAATCCTTTATGCAGCAATAAAAAAATCGTGTGTGTAACAGAGTGCTTTGATCTATGCAGTTGTCCTTTTCAAGCAGTCGATGGTTGAAAGAATATAATTAATTTATAAGCACATATTGCCTTCTACTTGGGGTAGAAGGATTTTTCATATTTTGCTTTTATGCTTCCTTTTGCTCATGTACATGCGACGCTGTCAAATCCAAGTTTTTATTGTCTTGTTTAGAATAAGGTTTTTGCCTTGTTCCTGTGCTGAAACATCAAAGAGAGCAGGTACCCATATATTTTCTTCCAGGGCTGAACACAGGGACCTCTCTGCCACCTGTCAGTGTTACATGGGACTTTGTCAAAGCCTTGGTGGGGGTGTCCTGTTTATCTGACTGCAGATGACTGGCACAAGGCAGGTGGTTGTGGGGCTAAACAGAATGACAAAACACAAGCCTCTTCCTTGGGGGCTTTTTTGTGTGTGCACTGAGACGAGAGGTTTCTCCTTTTGAAAAGACCTTTAACTTGTGTGTGGGAGTGTGGCTCTGTGTTGCCCAGCCTCTGTGGCTGCATGTGAAGGAGAGGAGGGCTTGGGCTGATGAGTAGGCTTCATGTGTATATCCACTGCAGAAGAAGGTTGTTGCTAAGTATTTGGATGTGTCACTGTGTCAGTGAGATAGCAGATATGAAGATGAAGCGATAGGGGTTTAGTGTCCCTGATGTGACATGTACACAAGGCTGACATGGAGCAGTTAATTCGGAGAAGCAGAGTCCTGATGATCAGTTAACGTATATGCTAGAATCTCTTCTAAGAATCAAATTTGGTCATGTTTAGTACCACCTGAATTTACTATAATATTGAATTATTTTAATCTCTATCATCTGAGGGCTCATTATTGTAAATTATTATTTAATAAAAGATGTAGTGAGCCATGCTAATCGTATTGCAGTACCATTATTCCAAGCTCTATAGAGTCGTCTAGTAGAAGACAGTTTCTGCTTCACAAATCACTGTCCCACTAGTTCTTGTCCCTTCTGTTGTTGTAGGTTTTTGCTGGTGTTAGGTGTTTTTTTTTTTTTTTTGCTTGTGTGTAATAACTGATGCTAAGTAATCAATGTAGGAATTTGAGTTTAACAGCGTGTGGGACAAAATTCTTTGTACTACATTACCCACCAAATTTTGGTGCTGTGTGAGGCAACTTTTTCAAGGTAGGCTGGTACAGGCAAGGAATCGAAGAAAGAGGAATGTGAAGGGAGATCAGGTCAAAGAACTATATACAGAGATTATAGAAATATTAAAAATGGAATTGAAGGGAGAATTGGTTCCAGCTCTTTATCCCCAGACACATACCGTAGTAGGAAGCTGCTGGAATGAGTGACAGTGCATATTTGAGCCTCCCAGTTTTAATGTAGATAGTCTTTTCTTTTTAGAGGCCATTACTGAAGACTGTGATTTTTATTTACATCCAAATAGATTTCTGTAGTGAAATCAAGTCGCTGCAAACTAGGTTGAGAGATACAAAAGAACAGAACAAGCTGTTTTATTTCTATATTAAATGTACTGTATTAAAAAGTTACGTATATATGAAGAAAAAGGGATGAGGATGTGTGTCGTGGTTTAACCCCAGGTGGAAACTAAGCACCACAGAGACACTTGCTCAATTCCCCCAGGGCAAGATGGGGGAGAGAATTGCAAAAGTAGGAGTGAGAAAACTTGTAGGTTGAGATAAAGGCTGTTTAATAGGTAGAGCAAAATCCACGCACACAAGCAAGGACTACCAAGGAGTTTGTTCACCACTTCCCATTGGCCAGCAGGTGTTCAGCCACCTCCAGGAAAGCAGGGCTCCATCATGCATAACAGTTGCTTGGGAAGACAAACACCGTAATTCCAAATGTTCTCCCCTTTCTCCTCCTTCTTCCAGCTCTATATGCTGAGTATGACATCATGTGGTCTGGAATGTCCCTTTGGTCAGTTGGGGTCAGCTGTTTCAGCTGTGTCTCCTTCCAGTGTCTTGTGCACCCCCAGCCTACTCACTGGTCTGAGAGGCAGAAAAGGCTCTGTGCAAACACTGCTGAGCAATAGCGAAAATGTCCCTGTGTTATCAACACTGTTTTCAGCACAAATCCAAAACATACCCCATACTAGCTTCTACGAAGAAAATTAACTCTGTCCCAGCCCAAACCAGCACATTGTGGTTTTTTAATTTCAGGTTTTCATTATCTAAAATAGTTTATATCAAGAATACCAAGAATGTTCTTTTAATTTATCTTCTTTTTTTTTTTTTTTCTTAAGAAAGGGAGAAGTGGGGAAGCTGACAATTATCTCTCCAACAAAATGCATGGATTTAAAACTGACCTGAGGGATTTCTGAATGTCATGGAAAAGTAGGCTTGGTCCTCTTAGAGTATTGGTTTACATCATTCTCTCATTCTAATTGCTAGTGCACACTGTGTTATTGCGTTAGGATATGTACACCAAATATTTATGACTAATCTCTTGAAACAGAAACGGTAGAACATGCTGTTCTTGTATCTGAGTAGCATACAAATGGTTGATGGGTCATTGCTAACATGCTTTGAGGAGTACAGTTTACATCCTAGATATCTAGTTGAGATTGCAGACACGCCCCAGAACAGCAGTAGCTTGTTGCTAGGGCAGGATGGCCCTTTACCTTCTACAGCTGTAGGTGAGGGTTTTTTGAGAGACAGGCATGATAGTTACTGAGAACAGTAACTGAAGTGCCAGCAGAAGAATCCCTTGTCTGCGACTTCACTTGTGGTAAAGGGCTGTTGTGCCTAGTGCGTACTCCCCAGCACATCTAACCAAACAATGAGGTTCAAAATAGCATTGCATTAGCTACAGAAAGTGTTTGGTTTTTTTGACAAGAGTATACAATGTCTTTGTACTAAATGATATGGAGCAGGGGCCTCTTGTAAATTCTGTATTACAGCGTGAGCTTGTTCCTAGAAGGGTTAAATGTCTTCAAGCGTGAGCTCAGTGGTGTGGGTGGATGGCCGTGCTGCTTACCACTCCTGAGAGATCATCTGTGCTGCAGGGTGGCTCGTGCTTCAGGGTGGAGGTGAAGAGAGTGTCTCTGCAATTCCTTGCCTGGATGTCAAAAAGATATCAAGAACAACAAACCAACACGTAATTCCTCTCTTGAATCGCATACAGAAGTGTCTGACTCACGTTGTGTAGCTGGTGCTTTTGTCAAATAGGTAACAGATTTCTTTAGGTAACGGTACTCTCCCTTGCCATGCTAATTGTGGGGAGTACTTGGCTGTTGTGCCAATGTTTGCCCTATTTCTGTGTGGTGGTCATCTCATGCCAGACGGCTGATGTGCCTCTAGGGAACTTGACCTGTGACACTGGCAGTAATGTCTGCAGCAAAGTCTCTTGTCTGAAGTTGCACCAAAAAGGAAATATGTTTAAAAGATACAGCCAGCTGTTGAGAATTATTACAACTCTGTAACTTGTAATCATTCCTGGGCAAAGCCTCTCCCCTGTGATAAGTGCTGATGGGCAGGTTCAGAGTATGGGCATCCCAGAGTCAAACTTGGGATGATCTGGAGCACATGGGTTACAAACATTTGGGATGTCCAAGGACTTTTCTCTGTAGATAGTAAAAGAGCCTGCCCCAAGATGTTGCAGTAGCATGCTGACAGGAGACCACCTTGTAGGGTGTCTGGAAGAATTCTGTGCCTGTCTGACTGAACTTTTGCCAGCTGAACTTTGGCTGTCCTGACGAACCGTTAGCTGATGAACCGTTAGTAACCAACTGGATGCAGGCATATTGAATCTTTGGGTAGGAGCTTTGCCCTATTGCTAAGAGGGAGTTGTCATCACACTTTTTACACCTTGCCAGTCTTTGAAGTACAGTCAAGGTGCATGAAGGACATGGTTTAGTGGTGGTATTAGCAAAGTTAGGCTAATGGTTGGACTTGATGATCTTAAAGGTCTTTTCCAGCCTAACGGTTCTATGATTCTATGATTTTGCATGTGGTTTCTATCAGTAAAACTGAGATAAAGCAAGCTGTTAGAATTTTCTGGGAGCATGTATGTGTATAAGTCATGGCAGGCATATAAGAAAAAAGAGGAACTTCTTTATTGCACTTCAGTGTAGCTGCTGAATTAATACATGCTGCTGAAGTTGTATTTTTTCCTTTTTTCCTGAATGTATGTTACTTAGTCTGTAGTGCCATAGCTAGTAAAGCCTTTTATTGAGCCAAAGCTGTGATGGCAGTAGCAAGCTGTTTTCAGAGACAAAGGGAACTGATGGTCAGTAATTAGAAGGCTTGTGGCTGCCAATTATGCACCTGAGAGATTACAGCTGTAGGATGTTTCTGGAGTGAGTGGGAGGGGAGCTTTTCTAAAGGCTTGAGAGACAAAATTTTAAGGATTTCTAAGATACTTAGAACACCCTGTGAAAAACACTTTCTCTTAAATGAGACTCACCAAAGACATGTTACCACCAGATGGTAGAAGCTGGAAGAGACCTCTGAAGGTTATCTGATCTGAATCCCCTGCTGAAGCAGGTCCACCTAGAGCCAGTTGCCCACAACCATGTCCAGATGACTTCTGAATATCTCTGACGTTGGAGAGCCTACAGCCTCCCTGAGCAACCTGGGCCAGTGCTCAATCACACTCACAGGGAAAATGTGTTTCCTGATGTTCAGAGGGGATGTCCTGTGTTTCAGTTTGTGTTGCCTCTTGTCCTGTCACTGGACACCACTGAAAAATGTCTTCTGTTCTCCAGTCTGAAGAGTCCCAGCTCTCTCAACCTTTCCTTATAGGAGAAATGCTCACACCCTTAATGACCTTGGTGGCCCTTTCTTGGACTGTCTCTGGTATGTTGGAGAGTCAAGAGGAGGGCACAAAGATGCTCAGAGCACTGGAGCACCTCTGCTATGGGGACAGGCTGAAAGAGTTGGGCTTGTTCAGCCTGGAGAAGAGAAGGCTCCGGGGAGACCTTATTGCAGCCTTCCAGTACCTGAAGGGGCCTACAAGGAAGCTGGGGGGACTTTTTACAAGGGCCTGTAGTGACAGGACAAGGGGTAATGGGTTTAAAGTGAAAGTGGGGAGGTTTAAACTAGATACCAGGAATAAATTCTTCCTGGAGCGGTTGGTGAGGCACTGGGACAGGTTTCCCAGAGAAGCTGTGGATGCCCCATCCCTGGAAGTGTTCCAGGCCAGGCTGGATGAGGCTTTGAGCAACCTGGTCTAGCAGAAGGTGTCCCTGCCCATGGCAGGGGCTTGGAACTAGATGGTCTTTAAGGTCCCTTCCAACCCAAACCACTCTGTGATTCCATGACTCTATGGTATATTCGTGTCCCTCTTTTACTGGGCAGCCGACAGCTGGACCCAGCACTCCATGTGCAGCCTTTCCAGTGCTGAGTAGAGGGGAAGGATCACCTCCCTTGACCAGGGAACCATTAGCCTGCGTTGCAGCGAGGGCACATTGCTGGCTTATGACAGCCTCTCTGAGAGTGATTGAACCTACCATTTTAGAAATAATTTGTAATTTTTTTTGTTTCATGGTGAGTATTTGGTCTTTCTGGTTCTATCACATTTGTGGATCTAAGGCTGTAACTTAAGATATGATGTGATTAGTAAACGTATTGACAGTTCTGCAGGCAGTGCAGTATTGACTCCTGCAGCTCTGACATGTGGGACTGAACGGCGTGTATGGAAGAAAGCCTAGTGAAGCCAAGTTCTGCACAGCCACATAGCCATGGGCACACAGTTGGCTGTATTGTGTTGTGTTGTGTCATGTCACTGCAAGAGACTTGGCACCGAAAAGGAATGAGGGAGAAGGCAAACCTGTCTTGTAATGCCCTGTAAAAGCCATTTATGTATCTGCAATTTCATCTTCCGTTCCCTACAGTATGATTAAAGCTTGCTGTGCATAGGTGGGTTTTTTTTTTTTTTCCATGGTGACATTAGGTACTGGAGGTTAACCACCCTGGTGGCTTGTAAATAGCTGTGTGAATTACAGGTTGCTTACCTAGAGTTTCAAAATTGATGCAGTTCTACCTCTTGCTGTCTTTATCCTGATGATAAGTCCTTGTTTAAGCATGTATTGAGGGGAGGATAACCCAGCAATTTTGCACTGGCTACTTGATTGCAATGTCTGCTTTCAGGGGATGTGTTTGTGTGATGTGATCTGATTATTCTTTTGTTGTTTGGACACAGTTGGCATCTCAAGCAAGGACAGGATGCTGAGGGCAATGTTCATCACAGAGTGCAGAATTAGGGAGAAAAGGTGTCTAAGTAGGAGTTTGGCCATCAGGTTGGTCCATTACAAAGCTGGCTACGGCAAAATCCTGCTAAGTATGAAATGATCGCACTTTCAACATGTAGCGGGGGAGATGCAAGGAGATTGATCAGAAAGAAGAGGGGAGCCAGGCAAGAAAAGTGAGGAGGCATAGTGGCTGATAGATGACATTTTGCAAATTGTCTGCTCCATCCTCTCCAGATGCAAGTGTAGCTGCCCATCTGCGTGTGCAGATGTTAGAGGTGGGGGGTAGCTCTGAGGAAGGTCAACAGCAGTAGAAAGGACTGCTAGGTCACATCCTTTCAATCTTGAACTTGGCACTGGTCATAAGAATTAATTCCAGGAAAATATCCAGAGTACCATAACATAGGATAAAGATGTTCTCATTGTAGTATTGCAGCCAGTTTGTTCTAGGGCTGACTGGCTACATGAGAGTTTGAGTGTAGGCTGGATATCTAGGTCACATGGTTGTCACTGAGATCACCAGGCATGAGATTCTCCCCAAAACTGTCAACTTTGTAATGCTAAGATGTGGTGGCCTGAGTACTGCTGGAGGAAGTGCCTTTTTCCAGAAGGCTTGGAGGTTCATCAGGAGACAAATTGTATATAATATTTTTATTAATTATCTTGGCACAGGAGAGTGTGTTAATAAATTTTGCCGAAGACACTATGTGGGAGGCACTGTCAAATACAGAAGGACTGGAAATGAAGGAAGAACTTGAATTTATTAAAGGTTGCAATAGTAGAAATGAGATTAAATACTTAGTTTTGTATGTGAAACTGAGTTTCTGTTGTGAGCAGGTTGCTCATCAGCTTGTCTGTGGGGGATAAAGTCCTGACTGTGGCAGTTAATTGTAGAATGGCTATAAGTGTGAAAATGACAAATTCCATCGTATGTGAGAAGGCATTTCTACTAAACACAGAAGTGTTGAGCTGATTTTCATCAGTGTGTAGTTCAAAAACCTGGTGAAACCTCTGGGGAATAAGGCATGTATTTCTGATTGATTGTGTTCAAGATGAAACTGAAGAGAAGCAGATACAGAGAAAATGCTCCAAGGATGAAGACTGCAGAAGTGGTGGAATGGGGCAGACTGAAAAGAAAAGGTTGAGTGGGGGAAGATGACCTCTTTTCTTTAAAAGTCGATGTTGGTACAAGTATGGATGGTCACCTATTAATAAAGAGAAGTCGTCAGCTGAGAGAAGTCAAGTTTCTCATTTTCAGAGCAGGGGTCCCCTAGAATAAGTAAATACAAAGAATGAAATTGCATAAGACTGAACTGATTTTTTTTTTGAGCTTCATAAGCAATATTATCAAGATGTGAGGACTGTGGGCTTTGATCCTCTTCAATCCTATACTTCAGTGCCTCTGACAATCATAATTGAGTTTTTGTGTATGTTTAACATGATGTCTTGACTGATTAAAGGTGGAGGAATTTTTTTAATTTTAAAATATTTAATCTGTATATGTGCTTGTGGCTTGAACTGGTATTGTTGTAGGAAAAAACATCTGATTCTTAGGAGTCAATGACTTAACTGTTCCCAAAGCATGAATGAAGTATAGTATGGTTATTACACATAGCATGGTATTACTGTAAGGTCTTTAGGGTTTTTTTTCCTCTGAGGTCTTCAGAAAGCAATCTTAAGGCAGAAGTAGCCACATGGGTTTTTTTATTAACACATGAGCCAGAATTTCAGCTGGTGGTTTCTTTTAAGATTTCATATTGCATTATAAATATGGAAGTGTATGCAGATTATGAAAAATACATTCAAAAGCCCACCTTCAAAGTAGCTCTAAGATAACTAAGAGTAGGGTGCGGAAAGAACCTGTCAAAGAACAGCAACAAATCTTGAAAGTAAAGAAAATTTGCTTCAGTATCTTGAAAATTTAGAAGTACAAGTCTGCTCTCATCAGCTTCGAGTTGTAGGTGCTGGTGGGAGTTGGTACTTCTGCCTGATTTACAGGGGTTCACTGCACACAGAGCAGAATTAAGAAGTAAAAGGAAAGAGTCAAAGAGCTGTTTATTTCATTAATAGTATTTCCTTTTCAGAACACTGCTGGCATAGAGGTTTGAAGCTGTATTGTACTGTAAATTGTAGTTTAGGCTATTGGAGGTGTTACAACCGAAGTCCAAAGGGCATTGCGTCACATTTTGCAGTGTATAGGCTGTAAAGATCACACCAGGCATCTCTCACTACACTTAATCTCTGCAGTACAGCATTGGTACAAGTGACTGGGACATTAACTTATGGCATCTGGGATAACTTTAGCTGTAGAGTCATCTTTAGGCTTATTATTGGATTCCAGTTTCACTTGTGTAGTATAAACCAGGGAGCCTCCACTGATACTGTTAAAATTACGGCGTAGCAAGGTACACATCCATGCCTGCGCTTATAATTCTAAGAACTGCAACTTGAAGTCGGATAGCCCAAAAAAAAGACGCTAGTACACAAACTTGGTGTGAATTTATTGTTCGCCTGTTGTTCCTGATGTCTTGCTGCCTGTCTTGGGCCTCTCCCCCTGGCAGAGCCAGCAGTGTAGGCTGCGTGTCAGCATGACCCAGACATATGAGCTCCTGAGTTGAAACCCTGGATTATGATTTTGCTGAGTTGCTGATTATGCAATTTGGCACATAGTTGCTGGGGACTGTGCTTAAATTCATCACATGCTGAATGTTTTGTGTTTGGTTTGGTGGTGTTTTTTTCCTTGAGAGTTTGCATTAGCCTTGTGTGTCTCAAATTGATATGCAGAGTTAATAGGCATTCAATGGGAATCCAGCTCCTGTGAGAAGATCGTTGTGATGCCCCACTGTGCCTGGTGCTGCATGCCTTGGAAGAACCCCCAGGGAAAGTAAGCAGCTCTGTGTTTGAATCCTGGTGTGACAGAGTCTAAGGCTTCAGCATGGAGCCATATGTTCAAGTAGGAGAAAACCAGAACGTTGCTCTTTGAAAATCTCTGCAGTCCATCCGTTGCACTGCATGCGGCAAGATTCCTGGGGAGAAAGGAGGTGATACTGTGGTCTCTAGTTGAAGATGATAATAACATATATAGAAAGAAGGCTTAATTCAGGTAGTGAATACTTGTCTTCACAACTTTTAAGTGTTCTTTTAACTCTTTTACCTTGCCTACAGTTTAGTACTGTGGTTTGGGTTCATGCAGACAACCACAGATTATTTTTTTAAATTTTATTTTAATGAGGTAAAAAAACCCTCAGATACAAGGTTCTATGCTTTCACTTCAGAGGTGAGGGGAAAAGCTAATATTAAAAGATGAGGTCAATTGCATTATTTTTATTTTCTCTTGTGTATTTGGCAATACATATCAAGTGAAGGAATAGTAGTGCATTGTCAGCTGAAAAGGAGAGCAGTGTGAACATCATAAATCACCAATATTTGGCACCTGTGACATGGCTGAGTGGGACAGATAACTGGAGTGGCTCTCTGCAAACTGAACACAAGGGTGGTAGTGCTGGCTGCCAAACTTCTACCCCATCTCTTAAGAATATCAAGTATGCTGGGAAGAGGAGGCCAGGCTGGGGGGACAGGAGACTGTTGGGAATGTCCATCTGCTGTCCCTGGTGATGAGGTTACATGCCTGTGATTTCTTGGCTGGAGAAACTTGAGCAAATAAATAAGTAAATAAAAAGCTGCTGTGACTAATTACATACAACAACTTGTGCCAGAAGAGGATGCTATCAATTTGGGAGTTAAAAAAAAAGATGTTGAATGATCCACAGGAAAGACGCCTGTGTGAAACAATTTTTGCTTTTTCCTGTTAAGACAGTTTAACACTTTGGTATCTTATTCAAACCAATAATTGCATGTTTTGGATCTACTAATGCACTTGTTCTTAAAGCCACACTTCCCACATGGCAAATGCAGCACGATTAACATAACCTCCCGCTGAGGATATAAACCTTGCTATTACATGTTGGAGGACTGAATTGCAGGGAGCTGATTTAAAGGAGACCTGGATTCATTTCTGCAGAAGTGTGCTGTGCAGTTTTTTTTTTATTTTAGCACCACGTGTCTGTCATGAGCCAGAAAGAAGCAGAGCTGTCGTAGCTGGAAAGGTAGTCAGCTTTCTGCAACCCATGCAGTAGTATGTGTGGATGTGCTGGGTTCAGCCAGG